>NC_081562.1:138320441-138422886 GCF_022355385.1 Mustela nigripes
GATGTGGTATATATATATATACATGTATATATATATATACCACATCTTCTTTATCCATTCATCTGTTGATGAACATCTAGGTATCTAGGTTCTTTCCATAGTTTGGCTATTGTGGACATTGCTGCTATAAACATTTGGGTGCACATGCCCCTTTGGAACACTATGTTTGTATCTTTAGAGTAAATACCCGGTAGTGTGATTGCTGGGTCACATACACAGTAGCTCTAATTCCAACTTTTTGGGGAAACTCCATGCTGTTTTCCGGAGTGGTTGCACCAGCCTGCATTCCCACCTACAGTGTACAAGGGTTCCCCTTTCTGTACATCCTTGCCAACATCTGTCATTTCCTGACTTGTTAATTTTAGCCATTCTGACTAGTGCGAGGTGGTATCTCATTGTGGTTTTGATCTGTATTTCCCTGATGCCAAGTGATGTGGAGGACTTTGTCATGTGTCTGTTGGTCATTTGGATATCTTCTTTGCAGAAATGTCTGTTCATGTCTCATGCCCACTTCTTGATTGGATTATTTGTTCTTTAGGTGTTGAGTTTGAGAAGTTCTTTATAGATTTTTAGATACTAGCCCTTTATCTGATATGTCGTTTGCAAATATCTTCTCCCATTCTGTCAGTTGTCTTTTGGTTTTGTTGACTGTTTTCTTTGCTGTGCAAAAGCTTTTGATCTTAATGAAGACCCAATAGTTCATTTTTGCCTTTCTGTCCCTTGCTTTTGGTGATATTTCTAGGAAGAAGTTGCTGCAGTTGTAGTTAAAGAGGCTGATGCCTGTGTTCTCAAGGATTTTGATGGATTCCTTTCTAGTATTGAGTTCTTTCATCCATTTTAAGTCTATTTTTGTGTGTGATGTAAAGAAATGGTCCAATTTCTTTTTCCTGCATGTGGCTGTCCAATTTTCGCAACACCATTTGTTGAGGGGACTTTTTTTTTTTTTTTTTTTTTTTTACCATTGGACATTTTTTCCTGCTTTGTCAAAGATTAGTTGACCCTAGAGTTGAGGGTACATTTCTGGGCTCTCTATTCTGTTCCATTGATCTATGTGTCTGTTTTTGTGCCAGTACCATACTACCTTGATGATGACAGCTTTGTAAATAGCTTGAAGTCTAGAATTGTGATGCCACAGATTATTTTTTTTCAACATTCCTCTGGATATTTGGGGTCTTTTCTGGTTCCATATAAATTTTAGGATTATTTATTCAATTTCTTTGAAAAAAATTGATGGTATTTTGATAGGGACTTCCTTGAATGTGTAGATTGATTTAGGTAGCATAGACATTTTCACAATATTTGTTCTTCTAATCCATGAGCATGGAACGTTTTCCATTTCTTTGCGTCTTTCTCAATTTCTCTTATGAGTACTTTATAGTTTTCTGAGTACAGATTCTTTGCCTCTTTGATTAGGCTTTCCTAGGTATCTTCTGATTTTGGGTGCAATTGTAAATGGGATTGACTCCTCAATTTCTCTCTCTTTTGTCTTGCTGTTAGTGTATAGAAATGTAAGTGATTTCTGTGCATTGATTTTATATCCTGTCACTCTACTGAATTCCTCTACAAGTTCTAGCAGTTTTGGAGTAGTCTTTTGGGTTTTCCACATAAAGTACCATATCATCTGCAAAGAGTGAGAGTTTGAGTGAATCTTCTTTGCCGATAATAAAAAGGATGCCTTTTATTTCTTTTTGTTGTCTAATTGCTGAGGTTAGGACTTGTAGTACTATGTTGAATAGCAGTGGTGATAATGGACATCCCTGACATGTTCCTGACCTTGGTGGAAAAGTTCTCAGTTTTTCTCCACTGAGAATGATATTTGCGGTGGGTTTTTCATAAGATGGCTTTGATGATACTGAGGTTTGTACCCCTATCCCTACACTTTGAAGAGTTTCGATCAAGAAAGGATGCTGTACTTTGTCAAATGTTTTTTGGCATCTATTGAGAGTAAAATATGGTTCTTATTATTTCTTTTATTAATGTATTATATCACATTGATTGATTTGCAGATGTTGAACCAAACTTGCAGCCCAGCAATAAATCCCACTTGGTCATGGTGAATAATCCATTTAATGTACTGTTGAATCCTATTGGCTAGTATTTTGGTGAGAATTTTCACATCTGTATTCATCAAGGATATTGGTCTACAATTCTCTTTTTTGATGGGGTCTTTGTCTGGTTTGGTAATCAAGATAATGCTAGCTTCATAGCATGAGCTTGGAAGTTTTCCTTCTATTTCTATTTTTTTGGAACAGTTTCAGGAGAATAGGAATTAATTCTTCTTTAAATGTTTGGTAGAATTCCCCTGGAAAGCCGTCTGGCCCTGACAGGAGATTTTTGATGATTGCTACAATCTCCTTACTGGTTATGGGTCTGTTCAGGTTTTCTATTTCTTCCTGGTTCAGTTTTGATAGTTTATACATCTCTAGGAATGCATCCATTTGTTCCAGATTGTCAAGTTTGCTGGCGTATAGTTGCTCATAATATGTTCTTATAATTGTTTGTATTTCTTTGGTGTTGGTTGTGATTCCTCCTCTTTCATTCATGATTTTAATTCTTTGGGTCCTTTCTATTTTCATTTTGGTAACTCTGGCCAGGGGGTTATCAATCTTATTAATTCTTTCAGAGAACCAGCTACTAGTTGCTCCTAATATCTTCTTATAATTTTTTGTATTTCTTTGGTACTGGTTGTGATCTCTCCTCTTTCATTCATGATTTTATTTATTTGGGTCCTTTCTCTTTTCTTTTTGATAAGTAGGGACAGGGTTTATCAATCTTATTAATTCTTTCAAAGAACCAGCTCCTATGTTTGTTGATTTGTTCTACTGTTCTTTTTGTTTCTATTTCATTGATTTCTGCTCTCATCTTTCTTATTTATCTTCTTCTGCTGGGTTTAGGCTTTCTTTGCTGTTCTTTCTTCAGCTCCTTTGCTGTAGGGTTAGGTTGTGTACTTGAGACCTTTTTTGTTTCTTGAGAAAGGCTTGTATCACTATATACTTTCCTCTCAGGACCGCCTTTGCTGTGTCCCACAGGTTTTGAACAGTTGTGTTTTCATTTTCATTTGTTTCCCCGAATTTTTTTTAATTCTTCTTTAATTTTCAGCTTGACCCATTCATTCAATTCTTTAATAGGATGCTCTTTAGCCTCCATATATTTGAGTTCTTTCCTACTTTCCTCTTGTGATTGAGTACTAGCTTCAGAGCATTGTGGTCTGAGTATATGCAAGGAATGATCCCAGTCTTTTGGTATTGGCTGAGACCTGATTTGTGACCCAGGATGTGATCTATTCTGGAGAATGTTCCATGTGCACTAGAGAAGAATGTGTGTTCTGTTGCTTTGGGATGTAATATTCTGAATATATCTGTGATGTCCATCTGGTCCAGTGTGTCATTTAAGGCCTTTATTTCCTTGTTGATCTTTTGCTTAGATGATCTGTCCATTTCAGTGAGGGGGTGTGTTAAAGTCCCCTACTATTATTGTATTGTCAATGTGTTTGATTTTTGTTATTAATTGGTTCATATAATTTGCTGCTCCCATATTAGAGACATAGATATTTAAAATTGTTAGATCTTCTTGTTGGACAGACATTTTAAATATAATATAGTGTTCTCCATCATCTCGTATTATAGTCTTTGGCTTAAAATCTAATTTATCTGATGTAAGGATTGCCACCCCAGCTTTCTTTTGATGTCCATTAGCAGGGTAAATTGTTTTCCACACCCTCACTTTTAATCTGGAGGTGTCTTTAGATCTAATATGAGTTTCTTGTAGACAGCATACTAATGATATTTTTAAAATCCATTCTGATACCCTGTGTCTTTTGATTGGGGCATTTAGCCCATTTAGCCCATTTACATTCAGGGTAACTATTGAAAGATATGAATTTAGTGCCATTTTATTGGCTGTAAGGTGACTGTTACTGTATATTGCCTCTGTTCCTTTCTGGTCTATTACTTTTAGGCTCTCTCTTTGTTTAAAGGACACTTTTCAATATTTCCTGTAGAACTTATTTGGTATTTACAAATTCTTTTAGTTTTGTTTGTCCTGGAAGCTTTTTATCTCTCCTTCTATTTTCGATGATAACCTAGTTGGATATAGTATTCTTGACTGCATGTTTTTCTTGTTTAGTGCTCTGAATTTATCAGTTCTTTCTGGTCTGCCAGGTCTCTGTGGTTAAGTCTGCTGTCAATCTAATATTTTTACCATTGTAGGTTACAGACATTTTGTCCTGGGCTGCTTGCGGGATTTTCTCTTTGTCATTGAGACTTGTAACTTTTACTATTAGATGACAGGGTGTGGACCTATTCTTATTGATTTTGAGGGGGCGTTCTCTGTGCCTCCTGGATTTTTATGTTTGTTCCCTTTGCCATATTAGGGAAATTCTCTATAATAATTGGTTCCAATATACCTTCTGTCCCCCTCTCTCTTTCTTCTTCTTCTGGAATCCCAATTATTCTAATATTGTTTCATCTTATGGTATCACTTAGCTCTTGAACTCTCCCATCATGGTCCAGTGGTTGTTTGTCTCTGTTTTGCTCAGCTTCTTTATTCTCTGTCATTTGGTCTTCTATGTCACTAATTCTCTCTTCTGCCTCATTTATCCTAGCAGTAAGAACCTCCATTTTTGATTGCACCTTATTGATAGCTTATTTGATTTCAGCTTGGTTATATTTTAGTTCTTTTATTTCTCCAGAAAGGGTTTTTATTTCTCCAGACAGTGTTTCTCTAATATCTTCCATGCTTTTCTGAGACCAGCTAGCACCTTGTCCTGGCTGGATGTTGTTGTTGATCTTCTGGGGGAGGGGCCTGTTGTAGTGATTCTCAAGTGTCTTTGCCTGAGCCAGAATTGCACCGCCCTTGCCAATAATCTCCTCCGGTTCACTCTGGAGAGCTTTTTTTCCATGATCACTTTCCGTAGAGCTCTAGAGGACGGGAATGAAAATGGCGGCCTCCCAATCTCCGGCCTAAAGGAGCAGAGAGCTCGGGACCCCTCTCCTCAGTGCGCCCTCAGAGAAAAGCGCTCAATCACTCCTGTCTCCCTGGCCTCCAGCCCTGCTTCAAGCTCACCCGGCCTGTGCCCAAATGTTTCTGTCTCTGGCACACAGCCCCATGTGGAGTCTCCAAACCCAGCAGATTCCTGCCTCCAGAGAAGGAAGGTGAGTCTCCCCGGATCTGCCACTTGTGGGGTCCGTGCTCAAGGAGCAGTGGTCTGATTGTGCTATGGATCACAGTTTAAGGTAACCCTGAGCTGAGAGCTCACTCCTCAGTTCCATCTCTGTAGCCGGAACTGAGCTCTAATACCTGTGAGATCTGCAACACTCCGACACCTCTGATCCTCATGTGACCCTGTGGGACCGGATACCACACTGTCCCCACGAGAGCTCCACCCCACTTAGCCTCTGGAGCAATGTCCCTCAATGGAGCAGACTTTTAAAAGTTCTGATTTTGGGGCGCCTGGGTGGCTCAGTGGGTTAAGCCGCTGCCTTCGGCTCAGGTCATGATCTCAGAGTCCTGGGATCGAGTCCCGCATCGGGCTCTCTGCTCAGCAGAGAGCCTGCTTCCCTCTCTCTCTCTCTGCCTGCTTCTCCATCTACTTGTGATTTCTCTCTGTCAAATAAATAAATAAAATCTTAAAAAAAAAAAAAAAAAGTTCTGATTTTGTTCTCTGTTGCTCCGCCCCTTGCTGGGAGCTGGACCCTCCCCCCATCCCCCCATGGTCTATCTTCCCGTTGCTTCAGATTCACTTCGTATGTCCTCTTTCAGAACGTGGTCAATTCTCTGTTTCTAGAATTGCTGCTCTTCTTCTCTTCCATCTCCTGCTGGATTTGTAGCTATTCGGAATGTTTTGATAACTATCTAATTGAACTCCTGCGACCTGATGTCATCTCAGCCTGCTATCCTCTGCCATCTTGACTCTTCCCCTAATCAGATTTTTAAAATCTCATTTCCAACACTTTTCCTTTTAAAACATTTATGTTAAGTATTTTTAAATGTTTGTAATATGTTAACATTAAAGCACAATATAGTATATAAATAAATACAGATAGTAATAGTAAATATTTTTAACATATGTACATATATTTGAAGCACATCCCCCAAAAGATTTTACTGATAGGGATGCATGATATACAGTCTTGTATAGAGAATATCTAATCAGAAACAGGAAAAAAAAATGGGCTATGTAGCCCTTTATAAAATCTGTCTGAGAATACATTGTTCCCCACAACACAGGTAACATACTAGTCTTAAAGTGTGCACTGATCCTGTGCCAGGCAAACAAAACAGGAAAGCTAACTACATAATCGTCTTTACAATTGTTCAGCAAATGTTCATCCATTTGCCTTTGGTTAAAAGCGGCATTGGTGGGACACAGTTCCAGAAACACGGTTTCGGCAGGAGAACTAGATTAGGCCCAAGAATCTGGACTGCCCACAAGCCCTGATGAGGGAATTCCTCATTTGGAAGATGAGGAAGAGCAAGTTCCAGAGAGTTACAGTGACTTGGCCAACAGAACATAGGTGGTTCCCTAACTGGAACTAGGACCATCCCAGATTCATCTTTTCCCTCTCTGTGCCTCTTTGGGTCTTCTCTGCTCCTAAGGGAAAATCTGCTGCCCACCCAGTTCGACATGAGCAGATGGGAGAAAAGCAATGGATCCAAAGTTGCGGCTCAAATCACTGTTCACTTGCAAAATATCCTGTGAGTTTTCTGGTGAGACTAATGGCCACGTTGCTTTATAGAGCTAAAGACAAAAGGTTATTGTTGGGCTTGTTAGTGTCGCCATGTTGCTAGGAGAGCAACTGCAATGGAATTTACCATGCAACACTAGCTTTATTTCCGCAGCACAGCCTAGCCATGTGCAAAGGACGCTGCCTGTGTGTGAGGGGAGTGAGGCGAGGCATCACAAGGCCAAACCAAAACACCAAGTGAAAAGGGCAAACTTCCTCTGGAACCTAGTTGGAGAAATTTAGGACCAGCACCCCAATTCTGAAATCACTGCAGGATTCTTTCAACCCTTGAAAATAAGCATCCACTATAAGTTATCCTGTTTTTTTTTTTTTTTTTCTGTGCTCCCCAAACCTGCTTCTTGCTCCTTGACAACAGTTTTTCCAAACAGCAGTGAAATGGCCCTGAAATATACACGAACACATTTCTTTGGAAATAGGTAGTGAGTTGGCCCTGGATTTGATTTGCCGGTCTTGGGAACTTTATCCATGTGTGGGTGAGCGCAGGGCAGTAGCCCCAGCATCTTGTTGATTAGATGGGCCAGTGCAGAGGAAGAAGGTAGCAGGGGTTGTTGATGAAGGGAACAGATGCTTGGCCTGTCAGGTGGGTGGCAACATGCTAACTGCGCACTGAAATCAAGAGCTCAGACTGCCTCTTCGAAGCACCAGAGTTCCAACCGCCACACACTTTCCTTTCTTATTTACATCTCGGAAAATATGCCTTCCAGTGTAATGTGTGCATATATACACACATATTTTCAGAGTGCGAGAAAACAGAAAGAATAAAGGGAGATTTGACTCACCGGCTAACATCTTTCAAATGTTTGAAAACTGCCTCTGGAAAAGCAGGCGAGCTCTTGCCTAGAAAATATCACAAATTTTAGTGTAAAAATACTCCTTCACTTTTTCGAGGGGGAGGGAAACCTGTATTATAGAATCCCCCAAAGCAGACCATGGTTGCTATTTCTGGAGCCCTCCTGCTAGGCAAAAATGGGAGGCTCTTTCCCCTGGGACCATGGGCTAAAGGGCACAGCCCTGTGCTCCCACACCTGCTTGAGATTTCTGAGCCTAGACCAGTTGAGGGGAAGGGCATGGGGTTTGTCAGGACAGACCCTATCCCTGGGTGAAAACGGAAAGTGAAAAGTGGTCACCAGAATCACAGAGGGGGAGGCTGGAGGGGGCTGTTCCTGGACAGGTTGACTCCAGGCCCTGCCCAGCTACCCAAGGGTGGAGGGTATCGATGCAGGAATCCACCTGTTCAGCCCTCTGAAATCAGGGCTGGGAAGTTCTGGACCATGCTGCAGCCCCATCTCTATTGGAGGAATGAAAGCTTTTGTCCTCCATTAAAGGAGTTGGAAGGAAGTGTGCACTTTGTGGGTGGCTCTGAAGTCATGGTCCCAGGTTGTGTCATGTTGGGTAGGCTGCCATTTTGTGGCAGGACAAGGACTAAAGAAGAAGAATGTCCTGTGGGAGGCTTGGCAATCCCAGGCAGGTGCCCCAAATTGAAGAGGGCACCCCCAAACTCTGCCCTATGCCGGGAAGAAGGAAAGGGATGCCCAGAGGCCTCACCTGCTTAACTAAGCACTTTCTTACTCTACCCGAGAGGAGAGGAACACTGGAAGAACCAATGAGCTGCCTGGATCCCAGGACTTGTCTCAGGAAGAGACAAGTTGGAAACTCCTAGAGTAGCTCCTGGGTCCCTGGTGCAGAACTCACCATGTCCCTGCTGTGGTCCTGCGATGTTCTCCCCATCTTCCATCCAGCTGTCCTCTGCTGGCCTCCAGGGAATTATGCACCAGAGGAAGAGCTGCTGGCATGTGAAGGGATTTATATTTGATAATAAGGAAGTAAAGGAATATTGGCGTGCTGATCTACACAGGACGAAAACCTCAAACATGCTCTAAGGAAGATCTCTCATTTCCTCAAATGCTGCCTGGCAAAGAGGAAGTAATTTCACTCACTCGCTGGAAGTGACTGTCCCCATAACAACAACCTAGGAAATTAGGAGATTTTGTTTCTGTAGCTCAAAAATTCAGGGAGCATGGTTTTCATTGATGATTGTTTCAGTGATTTCAAAGGGAGACGTCTGCCAAACTGAAGGACAAAATTTATCTGTTTCCAGGGTTTTATCAGTGTGAAGCATGCTTTGCTAGGGAATTTTTTTCATCCATGGTCTTGACCAAGTCTCCAAATAATGAATAATGTCACTTATCATGACCAGAGTGTCACAGCTGGAGACAGACAACCCAAACATACCAACCACTGAGTTTTCTGACCTGACTCCTCGGGAACACCTTCCTTCTGGTTTAGTTCAAATGATCGTGACTGTCGGGTGACTTTTCTCACCTCCTACTTTGTCCTCATCTTTTCTAATAAAAACTTACTTGAATATTTCATGACCCATAAGTCCATGCCAGGGTTGGGTTGCCACTGAACAGAGTGGCCAAGAAAGATGCAGGCCCAGAAACTAGGATAGCAGATCCCAGAGCTCCTAGGAGCCAGAGAGGCTGGCAGTGGGCGGGGGTCAGGACTCCGGCCTGGGGGAAGCAGAGCCCAGGAGAGCTGGCCTCCGGCACGTCCTCCAGGCCTGGGACAGTCAGAGCCTGAGGCCAGGAAGTTAGACAGTGGAGATACAGCTGAGTAGGAAACACAGAGCCCCGAGTTAGGAGGCAGCCAGGAGGCCAGGGAAGCCCCAGGGCGCCCGTGTGTGAACGGAGCAGGACACTGAGCCTGTTCCTCCATGCATCTCCCAGCAAACCTGCTGTGGTTCAGAAGGTGCCACACTGGTTCCGTTTGCTCTAAATGCGCGGCACTTCTGCGGCTGTGCCCAGTAAGCCTCCCCGTTCTCCCTTGACTGCCGCGTCGCCTGTGCAACTCTAAGTGGCCAGGTACAAAGGGGAGCAGAAGGGCTGTACCATTTGCAAAGTTTACCTGGCGGGGGTCAGGAAGGAGTATGTGGGTGGGGACAGGGAGGCCAGCAGTGGTAGGGGGCAGTGACCTCTGGGGGTGGTGGCGGGATCCAAACCACTATACTGAGAGCAGGCAAGGGGGAGTGAGGCTTTCGGAAGGTGGAAGGCGTGTCGGGGTAAAGGTCTGCTTGCAGCTGAAGGGAGCATCCTTGCACCCAAGGGAACATTGGGTGTCAGCAGCTGCAGGAACTGGCCTGGAGGCCCCCAGGGCTCAGGTGGGGGCTAAGGTGGCTGATAAGTCCTTTCACCTGGAACTCATTCAAGGCACAGGGGTGAGGCTCCATTTGAGAAAACTGGGCAAAAAGAGATAGAAACAGAGTAGGACATTCTAACATTGGGATCTATCCGTGAGACTCCATCAGGCCCCAGACCCCCACGGAATCTGAAGACCCCGACAGGTGTCAGCATGGCCCCGCCCACAAGGAGCTCTGAGTGGTGATGGGGAGAGCGGAGACAGACACGCACTGGCCAGGACAGATGAGCGCTCAGGGTCTTAATGAGAAGGTGAGGGAGGTGCGTTTGATCTGGAGGAAGCTTTGTCCTGTGGCCTTGGCCGTCAGAGCAGCCTCTCCCCTCTAGACTCTTCTGTCTGACTCCAGCCACAGCGTCCCCCAAGTTTCAGGGAGCACAGATTATCCCTCCCAATACTTCCTCAAAGGCCCTATACATTGGCACGAGGTACGGCAAGTCACCCACTCTTCTGGGTGAAGCCCACAGCTTAGCTTTCGCCCACAAAACTCTCTACTGGAAACTTCAGTTCTTTTCCTGGCCTCTCCATCATCTTTTATAGTCTGGAGGTGGGTGGTTGGCTGAGGGAGAAAACTGATTTCCTTAAGCACTTTTGGCAAATCTCTTTGGAATGTTTCATCTATTGCTTTGGGGCCTCAGTGGAAAGGGAGATGAAAATAGTTCTTATTTAGCATCCTGTGCAATTAACGTAGTCCATCCCTCCCTCCCCGCCCGGGCACAGCACATGCAAAAAATGAGAGTATCTGCGTGGTACTCAAGGCCCCCGGATGGGCTGTTCACAGCTGGAGGTGACTAGCCAGGATCTCCAGCTGCTCTAGGCCCCATTCTCACGCCTTCAGGCCCAAGTGTTCGCCCACAACCTATTTCCGGCATCACACGTGCTGCTGACACCAGACGGAGCCCCAGGACCGGAGTGCTGCAGGAGACGACAGGGTTCATGTGAGCTGTAGCGTTAAGCCGCCGACCAGTGGTGATGTCTGAGCTGGGTTTTGAAGTATGAAGATGAGTTTTCTAGGCCACCAAGCGGGGCAAGGGCCTTCTGGGTGACTCAACAGTTTGCTGCAGCAGGAGAAGTCAAGTGTGTGACAGGCAGAAAGGTAGGAGACTCTATCCTGGGCTGCTCTTTCTCTCACAGCCATCCCCTACAGCAATTTCAATTTGAGGTGACCTTCATTTTGACTCCTTTCTCCTCTGCCTTCTCCCTGTCTCCCCCTCCTGCTCCCCGACCCCTTCTCTTCTTCTTCTCCTCCTCCCGCTCTTTTTCTTTTTCCTCCTCCTTTGCTCACCTCCCTCCTCCCCCTCTCACCTTCCTCCTCCTCATTTCACTTCTCATTAATGACCAGGTATGGCTGGTTTCACCTTTGAACTTTTTTCCACATCATCCCTCCCCCCCTACACTCCACTGTAGTCACACCCTTGGTCTTCTTTCTCCTACCACTGTCAAGAAGAGCCCCGTCTGACGTCCCTTCCCCACCGTCCCCTCTCCCAGTCCGATTTCTGCCGGACAACCACAGTGATGTTAATAGCAAGCCCAGGAGCATCTGGGTGGCTCAGTGGGTTGAAGCCTCTGCCTTTGGCTCAGGTCATGACCTCAGGGTCCTGGGATCGAGCCCTACATTTTGGGGGGGGGGGGGCTTTTTTTTTTTTTTTTGATGGGGAAAAAAATCTGTTTAATAGATTCTATCTACTCTTACATCAAATGATCAGAAAGAGCAAATCTTCTGGGAGAGGAAGTATTAACAACATAAATAAATTTAACTTGAATACATACAGAAATGTACAGGCTTCTGGAAAGGAGTCTTCATATGATGTAGAGGGCAATGAACCTGATTTGTTTTCCTGTTCATTCTGGGTCACAGATGTATGATCCTTTATCAATGTTGAACTGTTATTTATGGTTGCTTCATTCACTAGAATCATTGCTTGGACATATTCTTTATTTGTGGCAGACCCATCTTTGATCTTTTGTTTCAGTGATTGCAGCACATTTTGCACTTGTTCAAATATAAAATCCAATTTTCCATCATCTTCCAGCTCCATCCAGAAAGTTTTTGCATCACCATTTTTTTCTCCCATCTTTTGGCGTCGTTCATAAACATAAAACTCTTCAAAATTAACTTTATCAAAGGATTGAATCACTTTGATTGAAGAATATAACTGGAATCCAACTGGAATCCAACTATGGTCTCTATGAAATTTGCAGTCCTTAGAGAAAATACATCATTATGCCACTCCAAACCTAATGTTCTTGCATGCCTGAATTTTCAAGTAGTAACTGTAGTTGAAGAAACTTTTAGAAGTAACCACTAGTCCAACCTGATGATGAGTCCATGCAACTTTTTTTTTTCTGCTCAGCACAGAGCCTGCTTCCCTTCCTCTCTCTCTGCCTGCCTCTCTGCCCACGTGTGATCTCTGTCTGTCAAATAAATAAATAAAATCTTTAAAAAAATAAAATAAAATATCAAACCCAGCTTTACACCCCACCCCATCATTTTATACCTCACTCAGTGAAACTCTTCTGCCTTGCCACAGCCCACCCTAGAGGCACAGACTCTGCCCCTTCCTCTCCCTTCCCCTCTCCACTCCAGCTCCCCCAGCCTCCTGACTCTTCCTCAAACAGGCCAACCACATTCCTACCCCAGGGCCTTTGCCTTTGCTTTTTTCCCTCTTCTTGGAAATCTTAGTTCTCAAATATCCACAGGTTTTCTTCCTTCTTTAAGTATCAAATATGAGGGCACCCAGATGGCTCAGTCAGTTAAGTGCCTGCTCTTGATTGCAGCTCAGGTCGTGAGCTCAGGGTCTTGGAACTGATCTCTGAGTCAAGCTCCAGGCTCAGCAGGGAGTCTGTCTGAGACTTCTCTTGCCCTCACCCTCTGCACCCATCCCCCCACAGTTGCACACACACTCTCTCTCTCTCCAGAATGAATAAATAAATCTTAAAAAAAAATCCTACAGTAAAGTCTGTCTTCCTGTTTTGTTGATCAGGGCCCAGGTATGTTAGTTTATCAGGAGGGAGATTCTGAGATGTGAATTTTCAAGGTCAACGATCCCACATTTGCTTGATCTGTTATAATCTGGTGCTACAGCTCTGGTCTTAGTAGTAGATGAGCTTGGTGCCCCGCCCACTCCCCCCGCCCCCCGCCATCCTGCCTGGCCACAGACTCTCCGACTCTTTGCCAGGGGATTCCTTTGCAGCCTCAGAGCTTGTTCTGTCTGTGGAGGAGCCATCAATGAATGCCCCAGAGAGGACTTCAATCACTGACCCTCAGGAGTTCACAGTTGTATCCCTCAGTGAGTGAGTCTAATCCTGGATCACACAGTGTCCCCTCACCCACAGCATGTGATAGCACATGCCTGGTCAATGTCCTTCCCTTCCTGTCTCACTTCCTCAATCCCTTACACCTGTTTCTTAGTGTCACCTCCCAAATGAACCCTCACAGCCAAATCCTTGTCTCAGGACTGTTTCCGGAGAGCCAAAACTAAGACACTCTTATTTCTTTCAGGGGGGAAAAAAAAGCTTATTCTTTAAAGGTGATGCATGAACATGGTACCTAAAAAAAGGTAAAAGATAGAAATTGTGAAGATAGAAATCTCTCTATAAAAGATGGTAATTGGAAAGTAAATATCTTTCCTCTTCTTACCTCCAGTCTCTCTACCAAAAGGTAATGACTGCTGACAGTTTCCTTCATTTCTTTCCAGAAAAAGATACAATTATAGAAGTGTATGTATATAGACATCCTTTTAAGTTTCCCTAAATGGAGTAATTCTAAATACTATGCTTGACACTTTTTTTCTACTTAATGACTTATCTTGGAGAGCATTTAAATTTGCACATACGGGGGTGCCTGGGTGGCTCAGTTGGTTAAGCGTCTGCCTTTGGCTCAGGTCATGGGATCAAGTCCCACATTGGGCTTCCTGCTCAACAGGCAGTCTGCTTCTCCATCTCTTTCTGCTGCTCCCTCTCTATAAATAAAAAATATATATTTTTTTTATCAAAAAAATCTTTAAAAATAAACGAATAAATTTGCACATACAGCTTTTTTATAGTTCAATGGCCTTATGGTGTCTAACCACACCATAGGTTTCTAACCAGAACTCCTGTAGAGAACACACATTGTTTCTAGTCTTTACAGTTGTATCCATGCTGTGACAAATTATTGTATGTATATCTTGGCTCATTTTTAAAAGTTGAATAAATTTGTGACAGAGCAAAAGATAATCGGTGTTTATTTGTATTTTAACTTTTTTTTTTCAGATATTGCTATTTTTCTCTCTTCCAAAAGATTGCATGGATGTCCTGACAGTATACAAACACTTGTTTCCCAAGCCTTTCCTAACACTGGGCTTAGCAAACCTTTCAATATTTCCTAATCTGTTAAGTGAAAAAGGTATTTCATTTAATCATGATTTCTTCATATGTTTACTAGCATTGATGGTTCCTCTGTGTCTTACCTGTTCATAGCCTTGACCCGTTTTTCAACTGGAGTCTTTCTGTTCTTCTTTTTGATTTGTAAGAGTGTTTATATAGAGTCTGGCTACTAACCTGTTAGATACGTTTCTTGTATTTTCTTTCATTCCGTGATTTCCTTGAACTATTTTATAATGAAATATTTTCTTATACGAAAGTCTTAACTTATTAAATCAAGTCAGTTTTTTTTTTTATGGTTTCTGGATTCTATGTCATGCTTAAGAACCTATCCTGTCTCAAGTTTATAAAAATACCCATCCATATACCTCCTAGTTTTTTAGTGGCTTTATTTTTACACCTAGATCATCAATTGACTTGGGAAATCATGACCCAGAGACCAAGGGTTGCACACTCTACTAACTGAGCCAGCCAGGTAGCCCTGAAGGTTATTTTTATGAATGGTGTTTATTGTTGGAAGAAACTATAGAAAAATAGGAATGAAGCAAAGAAGACAGCTGAGAACCCAATGTTTGAGTGGTGATATTGACCGGAACTGGCCGATCGCCCTTCAGGGAGAAAGTGGTCCTCGGCCGTTTCCTAGGGTTTTTGCTAGTGGTGTGTTGGAGCTATCTTGAGTACTGGCTTACAAGAGCCAGTTTATTACATAAAGCCATGGTTATAAGATAAATCCTTTAAAATTATAAACAAAATTTTTTAAAGATAAAAATACTCAAAATTAATCACTTCTTAATTATTTTACTATGTTTAACTATTATTTACGATGCTGAGATTATTTAGTTCTACTGGATCAATATAGTAGAAATAGCACATAATGGTGATGTCATGTTGGTAGCTTGAATAGGTTATTGGTGGGAGTATTTGCATTGGCAAATGCTATAAATCAGATCCAGTAGTCAGGCATCTACCAGCACAACTGACTTTGCCCATCCCCAGATCTGTTTATTCAGAGAAGAGGCTAACACATTGGAGAAGAAATTCAAGAATCACTTAGGAAGTCAGACTTGATCCATCTCTTCCAGTGCTGGCATTCTATGGTTCTGAAATACTCATCATCACTCTCTATGGCTATACTGCCAAGGGGAATTTTGCTGAGAAAAATATGCTTGTAAGGGATTTCTTCAGTCTTCACATTCCTAACCTGGATCTCATTTTGGTATAATACTGTCCTTTGATGGGTCTTGCACAGGACTTTCCCTGTAATGTCTCAGATTAAGATTCCAATGGGGAAACTCAGGGCAATAGATAGCATTACTTGTCATCATTCATCTATTTTCCATTTGATATTAAGTGTTCTTCAAACATTGACTCCTTTCTCTAAATGCTACCAAAGTAGCCACAGTTTACTGACGTTTTGCTCATTCCCTTCCACATGGCAGCTCGTATTTTGTAGAAAGCAAAGGAAAGTTCGAGAACCAAGGGTCAGAAGATGAGTTTGGGATCTCACACCAACACTTGAAGTAATAGAAGCATTTATCCAAGTCTAAAGAAGTACCTTCATTTTGTCCTCAGAAATCAGTTTTTCAGAAGCTAAGAACATTTAAAAGATATATAAAAATCACAAGAAGAGGATAATATTCAAGTAGCTCTTATACAATCTTGTAAGAACTTTCTCATTCAGAATATGAGAAAGTTACTTTTCCCTGCTTCATTATCTTATTTTAAAAATAGAGAGCTCTTAAAGGTGTTAGCATACATTTAGAGTCCCTCTTGAATCAATTATAATAAAAATTTTATGCATCGTTCATCCTGAAACAAATCCACTGACCATATTTATAATGGTTGGGGGTGGGGAGTTCCATTCACCAGGAGTTTTAATTGTGTTTCACAAATATTTCTTAGAACTAATTTTTTTAAAAGATTCTATTTATTTGAGAAATAGAGAAAGAGCACAAGCAGGGGAAGCAGCAGACAGAGGGAGAGGGAGAAACAGGCTCCTCCCCTAACAGGAAGCCCAATGTGGGCCTCCATCCCAGGACCCTGGGATAATGACTTGAGCCACTTAAGACAGCCACTTAACTGACTGAGCCACCCAGGTGCCCCCTTCAAACTCATTTTGCCCACATTTCACAGATGGTCCAGCTAGTCTATTTGTTGTCTCCAAGGTAATTGCCAATTTGTCTCTTCTCCCTTTTCTTACCTGAAATTCTCTTTCCTCTTTTTAATGAAATCTTCTCAAATCTTCAGGATTCTATGCAGTCCTTCCACAAGTATTCTTGAGCTCAGTGATGTATTGCTCTTCTGGACTTATAACTACTCATTTGGCATCTAATTATACCTTCCCTTGTGACTTACATTGTTAGTCCATTTCTACTGTGTATAGTATTACCTCAGCATTTAGGCAAGATTTTCTTATCCTAGGCTGCATGGATACCTTGGGATTTTAGGGAAACTGGGATGTCATGAAATTACAAGTAAATTATGTGTATGTGTGTGTGTGTGTGTGTGTGTGTGTGTCTGTGGCTTGTTAGCACCAAAAATCCTTATCTTTTATCAGATTTTCAGAGGGATTTTGACCCAAGAGTTTAATCTCCTGGAGGAGATAAGCTATGAGCTATTTTATTGTATTTCCCACGATATTTTCAATAACTCAGCTAAGTAATTGAATGGGCACAGGATAGATCTAATGTTTCCACTTATTTGTTATCAATTAATCCCTTTCTTTCTAAACTATGAGTGGAGGACATGACTTGCCTGTTTCCATCTCACAGTTGACCATGTCTGAAGCTAATAGATGTTTAAAAAATGTCAAAAAGTTTAAAACAACAAGGACATGGGGAGATAGAGAGGAGAAGGGAGTTGGGGGAAATTGGAAGGGGAGGTGAACCATGAGAGACTATGGAATCTGAAAAAGAATCTGAGGGTTTTGAAGGGGCGGGGGGTGGGATGTTGGGGTACCAGGTGGTAGGTATTATAGAGGGCATGGATTGCATGGAGCTCTGGGTTTTGTGCAAAAAATAATGAATACTGTTATGCTGAAAATAAAAAATAAATAAATAAAAATAAGACTTTACCCTTATGATAGCTTACCTTGAGATACACAATAAGAGAATTCCACATTTCTGGAATTCTTGGTCATTTGACTACCTATTATAAATCTTTCTGTAGAGAAACAGAGGTTGGAAAATGTCTTCTCCTTTGACTCCAACTTCCACTGCATCTATTTCTTATTTTCTATCCCACTTGAGTAACTCACTCCCAAAGTTTAGTCCTAGCTAAACTTTGTCTTTACCAATAAAACACCCTTTCTATGTAGGTTAAATAATGACCTCCCCCAAAAATGTCTATGTTCAGATGCCCAGAATCTGTATAAATATATTGCATTACATGACAAAGGGGAATAGAGGTTTCAAATGGAATTAAGGTTACTAATCAGCTGGCCTTAAATACAGAGAGAATCCTGGATTATCCAGGTGGTCCCAGTGTAACAACAGGGGTCCTTAAATGTGAAAGAGGGAAGCAGAAGAGGAAATCAGAAGGATGCTGTGTGAGAAGAACTTGAACAACTACTGTTGGCTTTGAAGATGAAGGAAGGGGACAATGAACCAGGAAATGTGGTAACCTCTGTGGGCTAGAAAGGGCCAGGAAATTGATCCTTTCCTAGAGCCTCCAGAAAGGGACAGAGCCCTGCCAACATTGTAATGCAGGCCCAGTGAGACCCATGTCAGAACACTGACCTCCAAAAATTATAAAATAATATAATTGTATTGTTTTAAGCCAATAAATTGTGATAATCTGTTACAGGAGCAGTAGTAAATTAATACATTTTTCTTCCATTAGCCAATGAGTTTGCTTGCCTCTGAGCAACTCACTCTGCTATTTTTATAGTTTACTCCCACTTGTATCCCAACTGCAACAAATTGCAACAAAACAAAATACAATACTAACACCTATAATCCATTGATCCTATAACTGTCATACCATCTCTCAACCCATTCATAGTTCTCTCTTCCCTCCTTATACAGCTCAAATTTCATGAACTACAATTATTACTCACTTGCAACTCTCAACTATGTACTCTGAACTCCCCTGAGCTCTATTCTGTCCTGCTCCCCTGAGAAAAATCCCAACTCTAGTTGAATCCAATGCTTCACCTATTTCATACTTGAACCTGGTAGTTAAATGTGGTTGTGGAACACACAACCAATTCGATGATCTTACTGCAAATTCAAGGCATTAATTCAAGTAAGATATTTGTGCTCCTGGAAATACCTACTAGGTTCTGTTGTTCCTTTACCCTCTGGCTCTCCTAGAGACTATTTCACAATTTATCTTCTCAATGAAGATTTCCAAATTCTCTTTCTCTATCTCCACCCTTTGCTGATTTTCTGTGTGTGTGATGGTAGGTGGTCAGAAGAGGGCTACTTTGATAGCATTTAGAGAAAATGATCCAGTAGAGAGTGGAAAAAAATGATTACATAGAAGCAAAAGGAAATGGAAGCTGAAGATTTGTAAGTGGGATAGATTTTCTGTTCCATTTGAGGAATAGAACTTAGATAGGTACCATGATAGATGGTTCAGTTATGGGAGAGAAGTCAGTATAGGTGGGTGGGTGGGTAGATGGGCTTGTAGGGATTCAAGGGGACATCTGCTGAGAGGCAGGAACTTCTTGGGACTATCTCTGAGGACTAGAGACACTGGAAGGTGCCATGTATGTGATTTTATTCTGACTTGCTAATGCCAGCTCTGATGGGTACCATTTAGGGACTTTCTCTCTAGCCTGTTAAGGCCAGAGGTATGCCTTGTGGAGGAAGGCCTGCCTACCCTAAGGCCATGACTACATGTCATAGCTGGGTCAGGAGAGGACCCCACTCATCCTATGCCACAGCTGCAGCCTCACCATAGTAGGCAGGAGCAATAGCAATTCTGAACACCCATGGGACATCTTCTACACAGGGTCACTTACTAAGGCCGGGAGAGGTGGTTAATTTATCTAATACGTAGAGACAAACACAGAGAGTCAGACAAAATGAGGAGACAGAAGATTATGTTTAAAATGGAAGAACAAGACACAGCCTCAGAAAAAGACATTAATGAAACAGATAAGCGTCTACCTGATAAGAAGTTCAAAGTAATGGTCATAGAGATGTTCACTGAACTCAGGAGAAGAATGGATGAACATAGTGATAGCTTCAACAAAAATATAGGAAACATAAGAAAGGACCCATAGAAGTTACAGAACTGAAGAATACAACTACTGAACTGAAAAATACATTATAGGTGTTGGACAGCAGACTGGATGAAGCAGAAGAATGGATCAAATGAAAGGCAGTGAAAGATAAAACCATAGAACTCACTCACACAAAGCAACAAAAAAGAAAAAAAAAAGAATTTTAAAAGGTGACATTAAGGGACCTTGGGTCAACATCAAGTGAAACAGTATTTGCATTATAGGGGTTCTAGGAGGAGAAGAAAGAGATAAAGGTTCAGAAAACTTATTTGAAGAAGTAATAGCTGAAAACTTCCATATTGGGGAAGGAGATAGACATCCAAGTCCAAAAAGCCCGAAGAGTTCCAAATAGAATGGACTCACAGAGAACCATATCAAGACACATTAAAATAGTAAAAGTTAAAGAGAGAACCTTAGAAGCAGCAAGAGAAAAAAATCCATTACATGCAACGGAAACTCCATAAGGATATCAGCAGATTTTTCAGTAAAAAGTTAGGAAGCCAGGAGAAAGTGGCCTGCCATAGTCAATGTGCTGAAAGGAAAAAAATTTCAACACAGAATCTTCTACCCTGAAATAATTTTATTCATAATTGAGAGGGAGATTAAAAATTTTCTAGTTAAATAAAAGAAGAGGAGTCTATTACCAATAACCCAGCTTTACAAGAAAGGGACTTCTTTAAGCTGAAAAGAAATAGCAGTGATTAATAACAAGAAAACATATGAAAGTAAAAATCTCACTGGAAAAGGTAAATATATAGGTAGTAAAGATAGTGGACTAATCACGTATAAAGCAAGTGTACAGGTTAAATGACAAAAGTAGAAAGATAAACTAAAACTACAATAATTAGTGAAGGGATACATAAAGTAAAAAGATATAAAATATGACATGAAAAATATAAAATGTAGGGGATGGATAAAGTTGTAAAGTTTTGGGATGTGTTCAAATTTAAGTTCCTATCAATTTAAAACTAAATGTGATTTACATAGGACATTACATGTGTACCTTATGGTAACAAAGCAAAAACCTAGAGTAAGTACATAAAATAAAATGAAAAAGGAATCTAAACATAGGATTAAAGAAAAATACCCAATACCAAACCAGATAAGGTAACTGCAAGAAAAATTATAAACTTATACCTTTAATGAACATAGATGTACAAATCCTCCACAAAACATAACAAGCTAAATTCAACAGTACATTTAAAAGGATCATACACAAGGATCAAGTGGGATTTAGTCCAAGGATGGAAGAACGGCTCAACATCCACAAATCAATGTGACATACTTAATTAACAAAATGAAGGATCAAATTCATATAATCATCTCAATAGATGCAGAAAAAGTATTTGGCAAAATATGATACCCATTTATGATGAAAATTCTCAAAAAAGTGGGTATAGAGGAAATATACATCCACATAATAAAGAGCATTCATGAAAACCCACACCTAACAGCATAACTCATTGGGGAAAAAAAAAAGGAATGTTTTTCCTCTAAAACCAGAAAAAAGACAAGGATGTCCACTCTTGCCACTTTCTTAATATGGTATTGGAAGTCCCTACCATGGCAATAAAGCAAGAAAAAGAAATAAAAGGCATCCAAATCAAAAAAGAAAAAGTAAAATTGTCACTAATTAAAGATATACAGAAAACCCTAAAGGCTCCACCAAAAATCTCTTAGAACTAATAAACAAATTCAGTAAAGCTGCAGGATGAAAATAAGTCTATGGAGATCATGACATTTCTATATAGGAACAATAAGCTATCAGAAAGAAAAATTAAGAGAGAAATCTCTTTTAAAACTGCATCTGAAGGATAAAAATTGTAGGAACACATTCAACTAGGGAGGTAAAATGCTTGTAAACTATGAAACTGAAAACTATGACACTGATGAAAGTAACTGAAAACACAAATAAATAGAAAGATACCCTGTGTTCATGGGCTGGGAGAATTAATATTGGTAAAATGTCTATCCTACCAAAAGCAATCTACAGATTCAATGCAAAACCTATCAAAGCTGCAATGGCATTTTTTACAGAACTAGACCAAAAATTCAGAATTTGTATAAAACCACAAAAGATCTCAAATAGCCAAAGCAATCTTGAGAAAGAGAAACAAGGCCGTAGGGATCACACTTCCTGATTTCAAACTATACTACAAAGCTATGGTAATCAAAAAGTATGCTATTGGCATAAACACGGATACAGAAATCCTGGAACGGAATTGAGAACCCTGATATGAACACACACATATATAGACAATTTGTGACAAAGGCACATGAAAAGATGTTCAACGTCACTAATTATTAGGGAAGTGGAAATCAAAACCACAATGAAATATCATCTCACACCCATTAATGACTATAGCAAAAAGATAAGTAAGTGTTGAAGAGGATGTGGAGAAAAGGAAATGTGCACACACTCTTGGTAGGAATATAAGTTGGTGCAACCCTATGTATGGAGATTCCGCCAAAAATTAAGAATAGGTCTACCATAGGATCTAGCTATTCCACCTCTGCGTATTCACCTAAAGAATATGAAAACACTCATTTGAAATGATATACGCATTCCTATGCTCATTGAGCATTATTTACAAGAGCCAAGATCTGGAAAGAATCTAACTGTTCATCAACGGAAGAATGAATAAAGACAGTGCAGTATGTATGCGTGTGTGTGTGTGTGTGTGTGTGTGTGTACACACAATGGAATACTACTCAGCCATAAAGAAAAATAAAGTCATGTCATTTGCAACAATGTTGATGGACCTTGAGGGTATTATGCTAAGGGAAGTAAGTCAGACAAGAAAGACAAATACCATGTGACTCCATGCATATATGGAACTTGAAAAAAAATGATAAAATGAGACAGTACAAAAATAAACTCGGGGTCCCTGGGTGGCTCAATCAGTTAAGGTTCCGACTCTTGATCTCAGCTCAGTTATTGATATCAAGGTCCTGAGTTCAAGCCCCAGGTGGGGCTCCATACTAGGTATGGAGCCTACTTAAATACAAACAAGCAAACAAAAACTCATAAATTCAGAGAACAGATTGATGGTTTCCAGGCAGGAAAGGAGGAAGGGGGCTAGGGGAAATGGGTGAAGGGAGTCACCTGTATTATAATGGATGGTGTCTAGCCTTTTGGTGGTGACCACTTTGTAGAATCTGTAGATGTTATTATAATATTGGACACGTAAAACTTATATAATATTACATAGAACTTACATAATGTTACATACAACTTTTACCTCACTAGAAGTTTATTTAATAAAACAAAAGGAAAGCACACTCATTTGGCTCTGCGATTGTCCTTCTGCTACTGCTCCATGCCTCTGCCTCCGGAGAGAGTGTCTACACTCCTCTTTTCCATCTTCTCTTGAACTCACTCCCGTCCGGTTTTTATCCTTAGCTCCCTCCGGAAAGTGATCTGGTTCACATCACTCGGGCTTTCTCACAGCTGAATCCAAGGGTCAGTTTTCGTCGTCATCTTACTTGATCTATTGGCAGCATCTGATTTCATCTCTTGCCTCAGTTATTGAAAAACATTCCAAAATGGCCTCCCAGCTTCTGCTTTCACTGCTGTTGGATCTCTTTTCTACTCGGCAGCCAAGCGCTTCTGGTGTTTTGTTTTGTTTTGTTTTGTTTTGTTTTAGTAGATTGGGTCATGTCACTCCTCAGCTAATGCTCCTCAGCTCCAGTGTTTGCCAGTTCACTCAGGAAATAAAAAACCAGAATTTTTACAGTGGCCCATGGGGTGCTATATGGTCTACCTCCCTGCTCTCCTCTGCTGGTGCCATCTTTCCTGCACTCCTCTGTGCCAGCTTCCAAGCCTCCTTGCTGTTCCTCAGACATGCTAAAGCTTGCTCCTGCCTCAGAGATCCTGCTCCTGTAACGCCTTGCCCTTCCCAGAATAGCCTTTCCTCAGATCAGAATGACTCACCCCTTCCTTCCATCAGGTCTCTGCTCAAACGCTACCTTATCATCGTGGCTGTCCCTGACAACAGCCACGAGAAAGAGTGGCACCCCCTGGTATGCCATCTACCTTACGCTACTGTCTATTGTTCTGTGGCACTTATCACCGACAAAGTGTGTGTGTATACTTAAATTATGTATAATGATATATACTATTACTTTTTTTTTATGCAACAAATTTTATTTAGCATAGTCAGTCCCAACATTCAGCACAAAAAGTTTACAGAGGATAGAAAGTGCATTAATAAAAGCCAGTCTTTACCAAAAGAAAACAGAAAATATATTATTGATTCAAAATATTTTACACTTGAATGATAAACTGCAATAACTTATTCTGGGCACCTACTGATAAGAGAAAGAAAGAGAAGAAAAGAATGCTTTAAGAAGAGCTCAATCTCCAGCTGATATCAGAGAAGTCAGTAGAGGTCACTGAGACCGGCAGTCTTTCTTGCTTTTTTGCATTAGTACGTTAATGCCATATATAATAGTATGGTATGTTGTGTGGTACATTATATAGGCATGTGTGCACATATTTTTTTCTTGTCCACTAAAATACAGATGCCGTCAGGACAGGGACTTAGTTTTGTTCCTTGCTATACCTCTAGCTCTTAGGAAAGCACCTTATGTACGGTTGAATAAGTCTGTTGAATGAAGGGGGCAATGAATGGATACATTTAAGTAAAATTGAGCACACATTAGAACTGGTTGCAGATGGGCTGTAGGGCTTTGTTGTTACTGTTTGGCAGTGGATGGGGCTTGGCAAGAGGAGCTTTGCCTATCTTCATGGGCCCCAGCCTTAGCTCTTATCAAATATTGGTAAGATTGATCCTAAGAGTTAGTCTCCCTAAATAATGTCTTTCCAATCTCAAGAGGCGTCTTCTCCAGGGAAGTCCTGGAATCCTGTGATGTCACTACTAGCTGGAATTGTTGTCTTTTAACAATCTCCCCTTAAATGCACCCTTCTGGGGGGACAAGAGTGAAGAGTGGATGTTAATTATTGATATTGGTGAGTGTTTTCTTTGATTCCCATGAAAATCTTTTTCAAGAGAAACTTACCAAGGTAAAGGGGACAGCATTTTCCACTATGGGAGGGACCAACTCAATTCCAAAGGGAAAAAAATATTTTTTGACAGAGACACAGAGAAAGAGGGAACACAAGCAGGAGAAGTCGGGGAGGGAGATGCAGACTCCCTGGTGAGCAGGAAGCCTGATTCGGGGGCTGGGTCCCAGGACCCCCAGATCATGACCCGATCCGAAGGCAGCCAATTAACAGCTGAGCCCCCCAGGAACCAGGAACAACTCAATTCTAAAACACCACTTCAAAACTACATTTACCCAAGAATTGTTGTATAATGATCAGACCAACCCAATGCATTCTATTTGTTAATTAACATGTGGAAATACACATCCTTGAAAAATTGAGTCAGAACTTTCCCTTTCATTTCTACCTTTTCTATCTCTTTTCTTTAAGCCTCAAGAATCCAAGGGTTTATGAGGCATTTATAGCTAACTATTATAGCACACTTTAGTTTTAACTATCCCTGATTTCCATCTTCTTACAAGAAAATGTTACTGATTCATAGTTCTACAGGGCCATGAACAGAAATATTTTTCCCCTTTATTTTGAAGGGAAAGAATGTTTATACAGACATTTGAGTTTTGAAAATAATTGGATTTAGAGAACATTTTGTGGTTAAAAAAAAAACTATGGAATTTTGAGCAAACCAAACCCTGTACTGCTTTTATTAATCACTCCAAATGAAAGAGTAGATACAGCATATGCAATAAGAAGTGAAGGATATTGAGGTTTGCTAAGGCTTCCAACTTTATGACTTTATGATGCATCTGGGATCTTCAATGAGGCACAAGTTATGCCAAAGTTTCTGTAACTCTAAAGCACGTGAATGATGCTACAGAATGGTCAACCAACAGGGGTGTGTGTTAAGAATTTCATTCATTAAGTATTAATAGCATCATGATTATAACTGTCTTTCCCTCTTGCTTGTTTCATCATCTATTTCTGGACCTGTAGATTTGGAGTTTCATCAGATTTGCAGTCCTGTCAGCACTGACTTGGGTAATGGAAGCAAAGGAGGTTAGCCCAAAAGAGTCAACCAAGCGAGAGTTGAGGAAGTGGAAAAGAATAAGTTCAAGTCCATCGGAAGCCTACGTGAAAGTGATTGCCGCAAAGCAAAGATGATTTGGGGGATATGGTTGTGAACTGGAGAGTGGAGGAATGGCCTGATATGGGAATTCACAGAGAAGCATATGGTAAAATGAGTGTTAATAAAAAAGATATCACTCCTTCTTTTATTCATTCCCCCAACATGCTTTAATTAGACCCCTACCTTGTGCTTGGCATGGGTGGGACTGCACTGTGTGGTAAGATTATTTTCTGGGCTAGAGATTTGAGAAGATGTTCCAGGGTGGTAGGGAGGTGGTGACAAAGTTCTGGGTTTGAATCCTGGGCTCACTCTTTAGCTGTATCACCTTGGATCAGTCGCTTCACCCCTCTGAGTCTGTATAATGGGAATAATAGCTCTAAGGTCAAGGGATTTCTGTGAAGAGTCAGTGTGATGATACTCTGAAGGCATCTGACACGGTACATTGCCCATTAAAGGCATTCAACAATGTAGGTTTCTCTCCCCTTCCCCCAAGAAAGGGAAAGGCTCCTGGCCCTCGCTGAGGAAGGGAGGAAGGTATCCTAGGAAGATGGGTTTGGCTCTGAGGAAATGGGCTTTCTGGAATCTGTGTAAGCAGATTCCATGGTGTTTGTGGGGGAAAACATTACACGTTTCCTATGAAATATGTAAGTCACCGTTCATGTTCAGGTCCTCCGAACTTACTGGTCTGTACTGAGACGGGAATCCTTCCTTTTGCTAGAGCTCACAGCTGAAGAGAAAAAGGTTTGAATTGTGACCAAGAAAAATAGCAGTTGGAAACACAACCCTTTACAGTCAAAGCACACATGAGATGCTAGACAAAGATACATTTCGGTCTTTCCCCAAAAACACCGCACATGCAGAATCGGGCGGTGTTTTCTGTGGGCACAGGGCGACTCCCTGTCTCGGCAGGAAGTCATTACGAGGGCTGGAGGCTTCCTAGCATCCTATCGCCCAGCACAAGATGTGCGGGTAACAGACACCTCACGCCGATCCTTTTGCCAGCAGCACTGGCTGCCAACAGCACTATTAGCAAAGCATATGTCTACACGGCCCTTTTGCCCAGTTCCAAAAGCAGAATGCTTCTTAGCGGCTTCTGAGGCTGGTCAAGCAAATGGTCCAACACGTCCCTGCCAGGGCAAAACTCCTGGCTATAAAGGGGTGGGGGGAGGAAAATCTAAGCAGTACCTAGTTTCTGAATAGGGTGTCTGTTCTGCCCACATGCTTCGACCCTCAGGGTGACGGGGGGCCTGTTCCGCTGTCTCTACAGCAGACCACTGGGACCGATGGCTGGATCGTGAGCTCTGAGCCCCCGTTTGCCCATGCCCTTGGACAAGTTTCTTCCTCTGTGTGCCTCAGTCTGTCTATCTGTAAAATGGGGGAAAAGCACTTTATATTTCATTGAACTGTTATGAGGACGAAATGAGTTGACATGGAAGAACAGGGTTCAGCACTGAACTGTGCTTCTTGGGCATTGACCCGGGTGCGTGGCTGGCCTTCCGGTCCACTGGCCGGGCGGCTTGGAGCTCAAAGCCTGAGGAGAGGTGGCTGCCGCCTAGAGTGACAGAGAAGTCCAAGGCCCGAGGGCGTGGTCTGGAGCACCCTGGCGGGCTTACCTTCCCAGGTTGACCACTGAGCGTGGTATTTAACCAAGCCCCAGTGTTTTCATCTGTAAATGGAGATGACCGTGTGCCTTAAATCATAGGGTTGTTTAAAGGACTGATTTGAAAACAAGGCCTACAGCCCACTGAGCTTTGGGACTAGGTGTATTCCCAATGAATGGTGGCCCCTATCCTTGCCCTCATCCCCGCCCTGCGTGAGATCCGACCTTGGGAAAGGGAACCCACAGGGGGATGAAGGACAGGAACTTCCACCCCGGCTAATGCGCCATCGCAGGTTTGTACTTTAAATGGTTGCTACTGTGGGAGGCTGAGGGGAAGACGCTGCAGTCTAAAGAGAAGAGCCCCTGTGTCCTGGGATTGGAGACAAAAGCCCCAGATGTGAAACACGGCTCTTCACTTGCCAGCTGGGTGCCCCTAACCAGCCCACGGCCTCTCTGTGCGTCCCTTCCCGTAAACCCGCCGCCATCTCCTGTGAGGACACTGGGAAGAAGCTTGTGTGCGTGTGAACATGAGGGCACGCCAGCTGAGGCAGGCCGTGGTCTGAGGTGGGGCGACAACAAGGCCCAGGAAGCCAGCGGAGGGTGGGGAGAGCCCAGCCAGGCTCTGTGGAACCAAGGTGGCACCAATGCGGGGCTGCCTGGAGGGACAGGTGCTCCACAGACCCCGAACCTCGGCCCAGGAAGGGGCGCAGAGGGCCCGTCCTGCCGCAAACCTCCACACTACGCCCTTCTCTGGGACCCTTGGTTTGTGTCCAGAGAGGCTGGGGACAGAGGAGGAGGGTCCCTTCTGGGCAGCTGTGGATACAGAACCCTGTAGACAGGAGGGAAATCACCGAGCAGGGTCCCCAGGGAGCCCCTGAAGAGAAAGCACGTTGCACATTCTTTTCTCCTCCGCACCTTCTAGATGAAGGCTGTGGTCCTCAGGATGGACTCCGTCCCTGAAATTCCCCAACAGCACCATAAAGGCTCCTTTTATACTACTCTCTTGAAAGGTCGGAGGGGGAAAGGAAACCCTATGGTAGCTGCCCCAAGACAATCAAAATGTGCCGCCCGCCCCCAAGCAGCTGTCGAATGCCTCAGCTTCCCACTTCCCAGGCCTGGCCGGCTGCCCCGGAAGCCGCATTCCTGGCGGCTCCAGGAGTCAAGAAAAATGCTCCAGAACAAGACGTGCCTTGGTGTTCTCTAGTTACCAGCAGGTGGAAGGTGGGGCCGCCTCTGATGGAGAGGGTTTTGACCGACCTCCAGAGTTCAAGGGTGTTTCCCACTCTTGGGTAGGGCTGCGGGCCAACAGCTCCCTGCCTCCTTGTGTAGACACGTGCTTCCCCTGCTCAGAAAGCCCTTGCTCTTTGGCCTTTACAGGCCTTTGCCCACACGGCGCGCCTCGCAGGGCAGCGGAGGGCGGTGCCCACGGATCTTGCCTCTCCGCATTAAACTGCTTTCCAGAGGAAGCCCAGACGTAGTTCCCTTCCGCCATAAAGGCCCCCTGGGATAGTTTGCATCATCTGGAAAATGCACCATCTGCAGGAGGCATTTGGGTTTTGTTTTACATTTTTACCTGGAAATTGTGGCACGGAATTCCAAAACTGAATTTTCAAAGTATAGAATGTGATGATACGTTTTAATTAATTTTCAGTGTAAATAATGACACATTTACGAGGCTGTTTGCCCTTGTGAATGAATGGGACGTGACTCATGTTTTGTCTCTTGGCCCCACACTCAGTCACCACGGGGGAGAAGGCTTTCAGAACATCGATGACATTGATGGTGATTTACAGTCGTTAGCAGGAGGGATGGTTTGGTCACTGAACTACAAGGGCAGCAAGGAGCAGGTTCCCAGCAGCCTTCACTGGATGGGCCACTTCGCTCTGTGTCTTTTCAAAGTATGAGGGACTGGGTCTCCTAGGATTCCACATCAGGCTAGGCACTGAGGTGTTGCAAGCAGAATTCTTGCTCCCCTCTATTTAAAAACAAGCCATCCTGATGGTTTCTACAACTTGGCTTTCTACTTACTGTAAAAACAGAAACTGCGAGCGTGCTCTTGTTTCCTGGCTTGCCTTCAGCCTCCTAGAGCTCGCTGCTCCCAAGCGTGCCACCCCTTCCTCCCAAGCGCCTGCAGCCCTCTGTCCCAGGGCTGTCTCTTGGGCTCTGCTCTGGGCAGCACCACACAGATGAGGAGCGCCAGTGGAAGAGAATCCTCAGAGACATGTTCCATTTCATTTTCTGCGGCCTCCCAGTGGGAACATCGGGCTGGAATCCTGCTCCTTTATGCACATGGATCAGCTTCCTTCCCTTCCCTGTCTCATTTCCTCCTGGGGTTACTCAAACCCCTTTTGAGGCCACTAGCCTCAAATCCTTGTCTCAGGTGTATGCCCCGGTGATGTACTCTAAGACAGTGAGCCAGCCAGGCAGGGCAGGATAGGCTGGGGTGGGGAGGGGTAGGGATGGGGTTGGAGGGAGTATGAAGGACTCCCTGAGAACCACAAATCCCTCCACAGGCTGGCCTGACCCACACTCTGCCCCTGGCTCCTGAGCTCCCCAGGCCCTCCTCCTCCCAGGTCTGGAAGAAGCATCTCGGCACTGTCTCTGTGTCTTGGGGAGGGAAGATGGCTCTCCTTGCCTTTCCCCATTGCCTACCCAAATCAGTTCTCCACATCATCTAGAGTGCCTCCCCTGGGAACACCCCTCCTGGAACTCGGCTCTCACTGGTGTGCTAATGCTTGTCTCAGTCTCCTTGCCTCCTCCAACTCAGTTCTCAGGGACTGGCAAGCTGGGGACCACGACACATGGCTTTTATTTAGTTTAGTTTAGTTTAGTTTAGTTAGGTTTTTATTCTTATTTTGTTTGGTTGGCTGGCTTTTAGTATAGGGTTATTTTTTTGGTTTTTTGTTTTGTTTTTGTTTTTGTTTTTGTATCCCCTACCATGCCTAGCACAGTTCTGGTGATTAGAGTAGGCGCGTCGTCATTGTATGTGTTCACTCAACATTTCCGCACATATGTATTGCGTGTCTGCTATGTCCCAGCTTCCAGGGATATATTTCTCCCTGCTTAAATACTAGTGTGGGAGACAGACAATTAGCAAAAGTAAATCACCAACCACATGGTGTGTTCCAAAGTATTAGCAGATACAGAGGAAATAAGCAGGGAAGAGACGGGATCGGCAGGGTGGGTGAATGCTAATCAATGCTGAGACCCTAATGAACCCATGGCTGATGCACCGAAGAGACAGCAACGAAGCTGATGTAGAGTAAGCAAGGGCAGCGGCTAGGGGAGGTTAGAGAAATAGGCGCCACACCCTCCAGGCCTGTGGCCATTGTAAGGTCGTGGGCTTTGGTTCTGAGTGCGATAAGATCATGAACAGGTTTTGCTCAAAGAAGTGATGTGATCTGATTACCATGTTAGCAGGCTTCTCTGGCTGCTGGCAGACAGCAGACAACAGGAGGACAGGGGAAAGCAGGGACACCCTTGAGGAGGTGAACTGTAATTTCTAGCTGGGAGATGATGGCAGTTTGACTAGGTACGTTCTGAAGGTAGAACCTACTAGATTTTCTGTTGGGATTGACGTAGGGTGAGTCAATGTTGATGCCTTGGTTGAGATGGTGCCTGTCAGGTTTTTCCACTGAAAAGTTACTACTTTTCCCTTTATATTGGATAAGCAATTTAGAGGGAGGTATTTTTAGATTATGTGAATCTCCTCTGCCTCATCCCCATTTTACCCAGTACTTGAAACTTTCATTGATGACTCTGTTACTTGAATCTACTATTATGATGATAGTTAACAAATGGTGATTTTTGTAACCCTGTCTTTTATTTGATGTTTATGAGTTGGCACTCTATTTTAAGGAAGAGCTTTTTTTCTCTTCCTTGATTATTTACTTATATGACTGGGGACTCACACATTCATCTTTTACACATTGTTAATATCATTGTATATTTTGATGCTCAACATGCCCCAGCTTTGGGCCACGGGAGCCCCTGAAGTTTGGCTGCTGTGTCCTTTTGACATATGACCACTATTCCTTGAGCCCTATCCCTTGAGCACTACTCTTTGAACAATATATTGCGGGCTCACGATCCTACCTTTCCTGCCCTATTCCCAGAATCAACTCTTGCTCCAAGGAGCTCCAGTTCCTCTTAATTGAGAAGGGTATTTAGAGACCAAGACCTGGACAGACAACATAGTTTCATATGTTCTAGTCCTCATTGCTACTGGTCAAATAAGACTTCTCATAACTGTAACAGCTCAACTTTTCCTAAGTCCAAAGAGAACAGAAAGAAACATGCAATGTTAGAAGCTGTCAATCTTAAAATGTTCTTCATGAGATACAAAGTGACAATGATCATAAAATCCTCAATTAAATGTCTCTCCACACCTGAACACATTTTGTTATACTTAGCAGGACACGGTGGAATCAACATGCTGTACTCAGCCTAGAGAAGTTCACTATCTAGATACAACAGAGTAAGTTTAAACATTTTTCTACAAAGGAGATCAAATGGTCTTGGTTTTATTTTCTTTGAGAAAATGTTACCTTAACCAACCTTTTCTATTTCAACGGGTTGTGCAAACATGTATAATTGGGAGAAAGGGGCCCAAAGGGGTCTGTTTAGGATGATGCCTTTCTTTTTTTTTTTTTTTTTAAGATTTTATTTATTTATTTGACAGAGAGAGATCACAAGTAGGCAGAGAGGCAGGCAGAGAGAGAGAGAGGAGGAAGCAGGTTCCCTGCTGAGCAGAGAGCCCGATGCGGGACTCGATCCCAGGACCCTGAGATCACGACCTGAGCCGAAGGCAGTGGCTTAACCCACTGAGCCACCCAGGTGCCCCAAGGATGATGCCTTTCTATATTATGGTGATCCTGTGGCCTTCTTTGAGCCCTTGGCTCTCTCTTTGTAGGGACCAAGGCACAGTAGAGTAGTCATACAAATTGCATTCTCCAAGGCATGGTTACTTTCACATATGCTCTCTCAGCAGACCTCACAATGCTTGTTCAACTAGCAAGGTCATTGTTCTTACACTCCCCCCTTCCAAAGGGAAAGTAACAGAGGGAGAATGAGTGACCTTTCTTATTGCATAAATGGCACATATGGACCTGCGCCCCCTTTCCGAGGAATATCTAGCTTGCTTTCCTCAGTGTTTTCAACCCTGACTACGTATTAGGATAAAAGGAGTGGGGCCCTGACATTCTGGATCCATGTGTGGGGCAAGAGGCCAGCCTCAGTAAGTTTTACAATCTTCCGGCTATTCTGATGAGCCGCTGGGGTTGAGAACAACTGCACCATACCATGCTGGCTTAGGCAACCAGAAAATTCAGACCTCACACAGGGGATCTGCTAGACAAAGTGGGTGACACTGAATGGGCAAAGGCTGGGTAAGGGTCTGTACTGGACAGGTGCAAAAGGAAATCCGGGGATCACACCCGAGTCCACGTGCCAGACACTTTATCTGAGGTTTCGCTCTTTCTCAGACAATGTCTAGGTGGTTGTTAGAGTGTTGGTGGTGGAGGGATGAAGAGGTGGGGTGCAGGGGGGCATCCCACCCCAGCCCTGGTGCTCCTGGTTAAAGGAGAGATGTCTGCATGGAGGATACTTGAACTTGACCAGAGCATCACAGTGGGGTCTCGCTCTGTCCTTCCCTATTTTAGGTTTCTTTCTGCTTGACAATGTAGGATTTTATTTCTCCATGCCACTTGTGAAGAACATTCTAAATATAAAGAAGGAAGTAAAACAGGAATTGTTGCTTCTATTTCTATCTGCGTTCTCGTTCTTCTGTTACTATTCTTCCAAGCTGCAAGCAAAGGACCCTCTTTGCTCTTATTGCTCTTATAGCTGTCACAGCCTCTACTTGTCTTTAGCATTTTTGCAGGCTCAGTTCAGTGTGAACCTTGGCCCCTGTGCTCTGATTTTTGTTATGTTTGTTCTTGGTCAACCTTCCCCATTTCCATCATTTTTGCTTGCCCATTGAAAACATGAACTCACTGGGGCACCTGGGAGGCTCAGCCGGTTAAGCATCCAACTCTTAATTTCAGCTCAGGTTATGACTGGGCTCCCGAGAGCAAGCCCTATGCTGGGTTCCACACTCAGTGGGGAGTCTACTTGGGATTTTCTCTCTCCATCTCTCCTGGACCCTCCCTCTCTCTTAAAAAAAGAAAAGAAAAGAAAAGAAAATGGTAGAAAGAAAACCTGAACTCCTAGATGAGCCACTTTCGGAATCATGCTTTCTTTAGATGTCATCTCTTTTTCCCCTCTTAGGTTCATTTGTGGTTGTATTGTAAATATTTGGTTTCTGCTTTCCCTTTTGGGCCTTCTGGTCTTAGGATCAGGTGTCTTTCTCTTGAGTCTTTAGACTTCTTTTCACAAATCTCAGTCCCCCTGGAGACCAGGACCTGTGAATCATGGTCCACAGGCTGAGTCTGGCCCAGATTAGACACAAGATTGGATTTGACTGATGCCCAATTTTGAGATTTGAATTTGAGCTCCCTATTTGCCCCTGTGTCTCCCAGTCATCTTATATATCTGACTGTTTCCTGCATCTTACCTGCCTGCTATCTGCAGACATTTGAGAATGCAAGCCCTGCTTCAGGCTATGACTGGAGTTCTTTCCTCGGTAGGATTCCTCTGATTCCTGACCCCTGCTGCTGGCCAGTTTCAGCAGCTGAAGCTCCCACCCAAAGTGTCTGCAGCCCTGGTCAGGAGAAGCTCAGCAGCAGCACCACAAGACGCCAGCCCCCACCCCCAGCCTGGCCTGACCCCCCGCTGTCCTGGAAACAAAGAGCGTCCAGGATCGCCCAGGCATTTGCTCCCTCCCAGCCCCTTTCCAGAAGGCACTTACTCTCATGGCATCCCAGACCTAGCCAGTTTACCCTGGCAGTGCCCATTCTCTTGCCAAGCTTGGCTAATGGTTGTATCTCTGTCCTAGAACCCGTCTAAGTGTCCCTGATCTTCTGCGACTATGGCCGCATCCCCCCTCTCCAGGCCTCAGGATTTGGATGGAGCTTCACTCTTGGATGGGCCCCATGAACATAATTTTGTGAGATGTTCCCTGAGGCCGACTGCTCGTTTCTTGTCCAACAGCCTCTTCCTGGGACCCCTGCACATTCCCACCTTCCTCCGTGGTCAGTTCAGCCTCTCACCCTCATCCCTTTTCCTGGAATGGCTTGCAAACCACATCCTGTTCTTGTCTATCGTGAAATCTAAGATGACTAACCGCTTTTCTCCAAGCTTCCCAAAATGTCTCCCTCATCAAATAACGATCTCTTGATGGTCATCATCAAGCTCTGAGCAGTCATCGACCTCACTGCCTCAATCCACTTCCACAGCTACACTCGTGGAAGAAAAAAAAAAAAAAAAAAAAAGCTGCTCTTTACAACAAGTGCCTCGAATGTCTCCAGATCGCATCAACGAACGGTTGCATGGTTTTTGGCACAATTTTGCTACGTCTGGAACTCTAATTCCTTGAAAATTGGCTCTAATGGTTCTGCCAAACTTATTTTCCAGAACACTCAATTAACTAAACGATTTCTATCAACCGTTCCTTGACCATCGCTTGTTGGCAAATTCCTCTGTTTTTATATTCAGCAAATAGTTTACAAATTAGAGTATCCCCAAAGAAAACCTCTGGCACCTTTTCCTACATGGAGGGGAAAGCTAACATCTGGAGCAGGATCACGCGCAGACAGCGCTTCGCCTGCCTCGGAAGATGAGGCCCGGAAGCCAAGAGGGAACGACCCAGAGCGCGCGGGGCTCTGCGCACTGCGGCTGCGCAGAGCCGCTCAGCCGTGAACGCGCCTTCCCAGAGCCACGACTTGAAGTTTACATCTCAGAGACGACCAATGCAGTAAAGCTGACAGCATCCAAACGTTACATCCCTCGTCAGGCTGATCGGGCTGGCAGTGTCCAGGCGATTGGTACTACAGAAAATGTTACCATTTTGCAGTCAATGCCAAATGGATTCGTGTTTCCTTGGCCCAGTCATTCCCTCCACCCGTGGGGCGAGCTTACAAGGCCCAGAGCTCCTTGAGTGCCTGGTTGACAGACACTGACTGACTTGGCCAGTGACCCCTATTCATCTTTTGGAGAGTGGAGGAGGGTGAAGGGGATCCGGACTCGGGGCCCTTTTCTGTCCTCAGGGGCCACCGGGTGGCCCCCTGGTAGACGACAAACAGCCCACAAGCAGCAGGCCACCCCTGCCACCCCCTGCTATTGCTTGTTTCACCAAGAGACACAGGCCAAAGCTCCCTGTCTCTACAGTTCGCAGGCTGAGCCCAACTGAAGCTTCCCTCAATGGACAGGAGGTGGGAGGGGGAGATCCTTCCCACCTTAAGATTCCATACTGGACCAACTTGACCTTTCTCGCTTCCGTTTCTCCTTTGTATGATGAGCCTAGCAGCTGCCTCTCGTGGTTGTGAAGATAAAAAGAATGAATACTTACACACAGAGCTGAAGGCCCAGTCAATATTTACCAGGAGGAGCGGCTGTAGCAAGTACAGTTCTCCCACATGAGAGAGTTGGTCATTCTACCTGCCCTGGGACTGCTGGCCCATTGAGTCCAATGTGAGAAATTCACTGACCCCCCCCCCCCCCCCCAAGCTACTCAAGGAACATCACCTTTTAGTCTCAAGGGCAGACGTTTGGATGGAAAAAGCTAGGAAGTCATTTCCCCTACAGAATAACATTGTGACTACTTCCAAAGAAGAGAAAGAAATCTAAGATTCCTAGTCCTCCGGACCCAGAGTTGGTCATCATGTTACCTCATTTGGGAGCATGCATACACACATGGAACAAAAGAGACATCCAAGCCCAGGGGTGCCTGGGTCACTCCGTTGTTAAGCGTCTGCCTTCAGCTCAGGTCATGATCCCAGACACCTGGGATGGAGCCCCAAGTGGGGCTCCCTGCTCAGCTGGAAGCCTGTTTCTCTTCCTCTTACTCCCCCTCCTATGTTCCCTCTCTTGCTGTCTCTCTCTCTGTCAAATAAATAGATAGAATCTGAAGAGAGAGAAAGAGAGATCCAAGCCCAGAACGAGCACACATTTTCTTTTCCAATTAGAGGATTTTCCAGAGACAGGCATTGAAACGATAGAATATTAGGTTGAATTTACCTGAGAGTGTTTGTCTTCTTTGAACACCACCCATTGAGCCTCGCAGAGAATAGGAGTTCATTGTGACATAGCTCATTTTTCTCTTGGGTGAGCTAGAATGCAGAGCCAACCAGTCCCCTGAAAAGAGAACACCACCCAAAGATAAAGCCTGTGATGGCTCCCAAAGAGAGAGAGTACGAGATCTGCATTTCTCCATCAAAGCCGAAAGAGCATCTGGTTCGTCAGCTTGGAGTCCATCAGGAAGGCAGGGGTGAGAATCTTGACTCCACTTAATAGAGACAAAAACAGAAATAGCTTTGACAATTCCCAGAGATTGTTGAGTGGTGGGGACAATAATGTCCTTACCAGCGAGTCAGCTCCACAAAAAGAAGGTCTTGGTGTACTGTGTTCATAATAACATCTCTGCTACCTGGAGCCACAGTTACACAAAATGAAGGAATGTCCACTATTTGCTGAAGTGAATGTCTCACGGGGCGGAGGTTGGCGGTAAGAGGGGGCTTGCTTTGTTTATTGAAGATTATTCTTAAAAGAAGTAAAAAAGAAACTGGATCTCAGAGACTGTATCTGCCACATGTACCACAGTTTTCTCATAAAGAGTGTATTAAAAATCTCCTACAAAGAACTACAAGAAAAATAATGAAATTACAAGAAGATCAATAGAAAACTGAGCAAAACATATGAACAGGCACTTCTCCAAGAAATATATGTGGCCAATCAGACATGAAGTAATGCTTAATTTTCAAGAATCAGAGAAATGAAAAAGCAAAAACAAAAACAGGAAATCTGAGAAATGCAAATCAAGACAACAAAGGAGATACTGTTTTTCAAGTGGCAACAATAAGATTACATTTAATAATACCAAATATTGAAGAATATGCAGATAAGGGGATATCTTATACACTGAAGACTAGAACAGAAATAGCAACCGCATTGAGACCCACTTTGGCATTATTTTGGGAGTCGAGTATTTATAAATTATATAAATCAGCGATTCCATTCCCAGGTAGGAACTCCCCAAAACCTCGGCACATAAGTATCTAGAAATATATACAAGAAAGTACTTAAAGTATCTTCAAAGTAGCAAAAAATAATTAGAAACAAAACTGATAACCAAAGTAGCTCAAAGTAGCAAAACATAATTAGAAACAAAACTAATAACCACTGACAAGAGAATAGCTAAATAGACACGGTGTTTTCTAACAATAGGATATTATACAACAGTGACAAGAAATGATATACACAACGTGGTTAATGTTTATAACAATGTTAGTAAAGAACAAGTCTCAGAGAGCTACATATCCTTTTTATGAAGTTCACAACAGATGAAACTAAACAATATATTGTTCAAACATACAAAAATATTTGACAGAACTACAAACTAACAAGTCAAGGCAAGGATAAACACAAAATTCAGAATTGTAATGATTTTAGGAGGGTGGGGGAGACAAGGGTTGGCAGTGAATTCACAGGATTAGAAAGAAAAATATTTTAAAAGAATACTATCAACATTAATTATGTCTTCTGCATTTCCCTCTTACAGAGCATTATTATGAAATATGTATTTTTCCCTTTTCCTAATTGATTTCCTTCCAGACTTACAATCATAGAGTAACTGTTTAGAAACAGATTCCTTATAAAAGAGAAAAATTCTAATTCTGGAAAATAACTATCTAGGATGTATGGTTTTATCTTGTTTGACTCATGAATGCTGTTATTGATTTCTAAATGGAATTTCCAAACCAGTGACTTTTATAAAAATAGGATACAGTGTGGAAAGTAGTGGGAAGTAGAGAGCAGGAGGGAAGGAAAGGAAAGACAATTCACAGAACAAACTTGGACAATAACTTTTATGGTCTTCAGCCAGCCCTATAAATCAGCAAATCATTTTCCCACAGGCCAGACTGTCACAGTAGAATTTGGATTCATTCTGCTCATTTTGGAGACGGTTACAAGTGCTCGGACCGGTGCCATCTTATGCATTTGGAAGAATGATTGCATTAAAAAACCCATTCCAAGCTTCCCACTGTTCCAACAATGGAAAGAGTGAAGAATGTTTGGACTGATTTAAAACGTGAAGATGTAATTCCAGTATAGGGAGGCTTTCTACCACTCAGACATTTCCCCGGATAAGTCTCAGTCACATGCCTAATTAAGTTCTGATGTCAGGTAGGAAAGAATCATTTCTTCCAACAGTAATTTGTAATAGAGTTCACAGAACGGAGCCATGATTACATGAGAGGACTATTGAAACTTCCTGCTTAGCACTTACCAGGAAATAACCAACCTCTGCGGAGTAGGTTTGGGGGCTTCTGTTCCCAGGGGTCTGGCTGATAACTACCCTGAATGACTCTCCTGATTAAAACTAAGATACTGGATTAAACATTGAAAACTCTCCACCCCATTAATTTAAACACATTAGTGAGCAGGTACTAATTTTTTTTTTTTAAATTTTAATTCCAGTTAGTTAACATACAGTGTCATGCTAGTTTCAGGTGTACAAGATAGTGATTCAACACTTGCATACATCATCCTGGGCTCATCTTGACAGGTGCCTCCTTAATCCCCACCACCTGTTTCCCCATCCCCCAACCCACTTCCCCTCTGGTGACCATCAATTTGTTCTCTAGAGTTAAGAGTCTGCTTTTTGGTTTGCCTCTTTTCCCCCCTTTGTTCATTTGTTTTGTTTCTTAAGTTCCACATATAAGTGAAATCACATGGTATTTGTCTTTCTCTGACAGGCTTGTTTCACTTAAATTTACACTTTCTAGCTCCTTCCATGTTGTTGCAAATGGCAAAATTTCATTCCTTTTATGGACTGAATAGTATATTCTTTTATGTGTGTGCGTGTGTGTGTGTATACACACCTACTTCATCTTCTTTATCCATTATTTATCACTGGACACTTCAGCTGCTTCCATAATTTGGCTATTGTCAATAATGCTGCAATCAACATAGGGGTGCATGCGTCCCTTTATGTTAGTGTTTTTGTATTCTTTGGGTAAATATCCAGTAGTGTAATTACTGGGTCATAGGGTAGTTCTATTTTTAACTTTTTGAGGAACCTCCATACTGTCTTCCAAAGTAGCTGCACCAGTGTGCGCTATATGAAGCGATGTCCATAGCCCTAAAGGAAGTGAAGACAGGCATTCTGGGACAGAGTCTAATGTCCATCCCACTTGTGTCCTGAGGTGTGTGTGGCCATACCCTGGAGATGCTGAGTTTCTGCTTTGATGACTGTATAGGTTCAGAAGACAGAAGATAAAGCTAAGGCTGCCTGAGGGGAAAACTCATGGGAGAGCCTTAGTGACCCAGAACCCTCCAGGCTGTAGTTCTAAGTGAGCGTGAATGAGAAAGAAACCCTGATCTTCAGAGGGGATAGGAAGGAAACCTGACCCCACTTTGAACTGGGTGTGGGGAAAAAATAAACGCCCCTCCTCCTCCTCCTGAGAATTTGCAACCACTTGGACTTAAATGTAAAAAAAAATCCAAATTTATTAATTCAAAAAGTCTCCTCTTTAAGGGTTAAAAATATTAAATAGCAGAGCTTTGCCACTAAAAGGTGGACTGTGCTGGCCTAAGTAGAAAAGGAAAAACATGAGAGTTTACAAGCAACTCTGTAGCTATTAGTTGCTCATCAGAACTCAAAATGTAATAAGAGACACAGCACAGGGAATGGAGTCGGTGGTATCAGAACAGTGTCGTGTGGTGACAGACGGCAGCTAAGCTGGTGGTAAGCATGGAGTAACAGAGAGACTTGGGGAATCACTGTGCTGTCCACCTGAAGCTGATATAACATTGTGTGTCAACTGTACTTCGGTTAAAACAAAAACAAAAACCCAAACTCAAAATAGGGCTCACTAGTACGTAAGTTCAACGATTATCCTGAATGTTGTGTGCAGATGAGAAGTCCGTCCAACTCTCCTGTTTCTTTCTAAATCTGCCAGTTAGTAGAGGAAAGGTAGAGGGCGAGAAGGAGAGAGGTGAGAAGGAAGGAAGAGAGGGAGGAGAGGAGGAAGAGCGACAGCGAGAGAGAGAGAGAGAGAGAGAGAGATCTCCAGGTAGGTATTCCTTAAATCTTCCTGACCTTTAACTTCATTTTGTGTGTGGTTCCAAGTGGTTTCTAGAATGGAAGGAGGTAGAGACTGCTGAGAAATACAGGGCAAGGTGCCATTCTCGTTACATGGCAGTAAGTTGAGAAAAGAAGGGAGAAGGGGTTAGGTAATCATGTTCTGAGCAGCTCGAAGATGAAAATGGCGGGCAGGGATGGGGTCAGGGAGAGGGAGCCTGGTCCCTTCTGTGTCCTCTGTGCCTGGAAAGCCTTTCGTCTAGGGAGCCCGTCCTAGAGACATCCTGCAGGTTTGAACCCTGGTTCTGCCTTCTGTTAGCGAGGGGAGGATGGCTTACCTCTCTGTGTCTGTTTCCCCATATGTAAATTTCTCATATGTAAATTTGGGGTAAGACAGCACGCACACCGTCTGAGTTTTTGCAGACTGAGAGGTAAACACGGGTAAAACGCTTACACTGCCTGACATATTGTAAGTGCCAATTTTATTTTATTTTAGGATTTTATTTATTTATTTGACAGACAGAGATCATAAGTAGGCAGAGAGGCAGACAGACAGAGAGAGGGAAGCAGACTTACCTCTGAGCAGAGAGCCTGATGAGGGGCTCAATCCCAGGACCCTGAGATCATGACCCGAGCCAAGGGCAGAGGCTTAACCCACTGAGCCACCCAGGTGCCCTGTAAGTAGTAATTTTAATTCTTTATACCCATTTTGGGAAATGTTTGGGATTCCCTTTGCTATTGCCTGATATTTGTGTCCACCCCCAGAATTCATATGTTGAAACCCTAACCTCCAATATGATGGTATTAAGAGGCAGGGCTTTTGGAAGGTGAATAGGTCATGAGGATAGAGCCTTTATGAATGGGATTCGTGCTCTAATAAGAGACCCAAAGAGGTCCGTGAGCCCTCTACCTTCTGGGACTGAGTGAAAAGCTGGCAGCCTGTAATCGGGAAGACGGCCTCATCAGCACCAAACCAGGAGGGCACGCTGACCTTAGACTTCCAGTCTCCAGGATGGAGGAATACATCTCTGTTGTTTACAAGCCACCTAGTCCATGCTATTTTGTACAGCTCCAACAGACTAAGACACGCTGTTAGACCAACTTCATCTTTCTTGCATGCACTTTTCATAGCCTTCTGTGCTGGGCTCACCCACGACCTGTTTGCAGCCTTAGGGTTCCACATGCCCTCGCACCCTCTGACTGAGTACCACACCCCTAACTAGTGTGCAGATGCAGTGATTACCCCTTCCCATTCCCTCTCCAGGTACCCATCAATTTTCAACATTACCAGGTAAGCAATATGTAATAAGGTAGGAAGTAAAGGAAAGCAGATAGGAGTCAAACATTTCCCAGCTGCAACACAATCCATGTCATGAAATGCTCATGAGAAGTAAAAGTCTCCAGGAACGGGTAAAAGTCTAGAAGAGAGAGATTCTACGACTGACACTGTATACACCAGTAATCGAAAGGTGAGAATTTAAATAATCATCTAAATTCAGAAAAGACCCCCACGGACAGCATGTGTAGGGCAAGTTCTTGCCACGGGTGTAATTTTATGGCTACTTGAGAAAGTCCTGAAAATTGGAGTCTGTGTCTCAGTCCGGAACAGTATGAACTGCACTTTACGGAGACTAGCACCAGAAGTAAAAGAATCCTGAAAGATGTCGATGATATATTTGTGCTATAAGGACCAGCCCATCTCCTTGCTTTTATTTAGGGGGTGAAAACTGGAGATTGTTAGCATTAATAAAAGAAGAACAGTAACCATAGAAACACAGCATTGATCAATTTCCAGGGTAAGGAAAGCAATGCTTTCTGTGGAATGCTTCGATGAGCTCTGATAAGCACTTCTGCCTGAAAATCTCTCTCCTGCAGGTCTGAACTATTTAAAGCAATGGGAATTCTCTCCAAATAACAGGCAACCCATTTAATAATAATGGCGATTTTTACTAAAAAAGAAAATATCCTTACAATAAAAAATGTAGAAAAGCGAGGGCAACAGGCCAAACCATCCATAGTAAGAAGGGAGAACAGCAAAGGACAAAATCAATGCTTGGACTGCGAAGGAAAGGAAAAACTGACCTGTATTGAAAGCCTACTCTTTGCCAAGCACTTGTTACCCTTCGTTTAATCCTCCTGACTATCCTTAAGTATATATACTTACGTATAAACACACACGCATACCGTATCTTCTCCTAATTGCTAGAGTGATATGTGCTCGTGATAGAAAAGTCGGACAATCATGAGGAAGCACCATCAGGAGAGTGAAATCACGCACCCTACCGTGCAAAGAGTTCAGTGTTTTTTGCTCTGTCTCTTTGCACATTGTTTTACAAAATTAAGATTATAACAGATTCCTATTATCTTGCACATTTCCCTCCATCATTAAATAGTCTTGAAGAGATAAGCTCAATAAGGGTACTGTACTCCGTAGAATTGTGCTTGCTTCGTCACTGTTTTGTCACGGGTGTCCTGCACATAGTAAACAATCAATGATTATCCCGCGTGTAAATGTTATGGTTACATCATGTTAACCATCCCTCTCTCGTTTTCAATAATCTGAATTTTTTTTTTGTATTTTAATTATATAAATCTCAGGGCGCTCGGGCCGGACAGTCACTTGGGTGACCAACTCTTGATTTCACTCGGGTCGTGATCTCAGAGTCGTGGGATTGAGCCCCAGGTCCAGCTCTGCACAGAGCCAGGAGTCTTCTTGAGATTCTCTCCCTCCCTCTCTCTCTAACTCTCCCCTACCTCAAATAAAAAAAGAAAATCTTTAAAAAATCAAATATGTAAATCTCTTGTTAGGATTTCTGATATTTTTTTTTTCCTTAAGACCAACGGGCATGAAATTTCTGTGTCCAAAGTTACAACCCTTTCTGAGCTCATTATCCATGTTGGCAAATTTATTTCTAGAATGTTTTGAGAAGGTATCTGAAAGTTCCTATTTCATTTAATCCTTAGGGACACTAAAAAGTTTCTCTTTAAACATTCTTCTAAATTTGACAGACAAAACAATTTCTTAACGTATGGTTTTATTGTTGTTGAACATGTTCATGTTCATGTTCAACATGTTATTAACATAGTAGACTGTTTTCTTTATTATTGAAAATGTATCTCCATTAGTTATTTTCCCTTAATACAAGATAGGTTGGCTTCTTTCAATACCAAGGCTTCAAACTTTGATGTTATTAAATATATCAATTATTGTCTTCAAGGTTTTTTTTTTTTCCACATTCCTTCTATGCTTGGAAACGCCTCCAAGAAGAAATGAGAAAGCATTCGCTTTTGTTTTCATCTAGTTTTTCATGATTTCATTGTTACCTTTATTTCATTCGCACCCCTGGATTTTGTTTGGGACTATGGTATGAGACAAGTATATCTCAGCAGATTAAAAAATCATTCTAGCATCCTTTATTTAAAAATTTCTTCTCTTCCACTTTGATTTGTGCTCTCCATTTTCTTCAGATACCAGATTTTTACTTCAGCTGGACTTATTTTTAATGTCTTTATTTATACTCACACCCTGTCCAATTGTGTTCTTTTAAAATTAAAAACATGTTTATTGTAATCTAGACATATTTTTAAAATTCAGATCATGGAGAAATGTGTTAATAATAAAAATGAAATCTTTCCATTCCTTTCCGTTCCTGTGATAGCCTATTTTTTAGAGACAAACACTAGTAACCATTCCTCTTTTCATTTTTTCTGGTATAAACTCCATGTTGCTAAAAAAAAAAAAACCCAAAAAGTATAACCTTGGTCATTATTTGTTGAATCTGCTAGAAATGAAGAAGATTTAGCACATTTGTACTATTTTATCTCTTCTCTCAAATTTCATTGTTTTGTCACTGTTACTGCCCCACTCCCACTTTTTTGGTCAGTTTTGCGAATTAAAACACTACATCTAAATTTCTCTTTATTGTTCCATCAACTGTGTATTCTGTCTCTTTACTTTGCTGTAGGAAGGTTCTTTCCACCCTTTCCTACAGTTTTTAACGTCTACCATTGACAGGTCTTACTTTACATTGTCAATGCCAATGTTATGCCCAGTTTGATAGTTAATTATTTCAAGAGTTGGCTCCACATTGATTCTAATATTGGAAATCAACAGTGTTTGTGTATCATGGTTATATAATTATTATATAATTATTCTTCACTCTAGGGCCATATTCCTTTTCAAGATCACTGTGTCATTGCCTTAAGAGAGAATATACATGCACCATAAAGGGGCAAATGGATTTTTTCCTTCACTCTTATCAATTGCTTAGAATAATAATGTATGTTTGGTAGAATTCATGCGTGATACTATTGGACACAGAATTTTGTTTATGAGAAAGTTTTTAATTACAGATTTAATATCTTTAGTAATTGGAGGACTACTCTGATTTTCTGTTCTGTGAATTTCAAGAAGTTGTGTTCTTATAGAAATTCTAGCTCAATTTTCATTTTTTGGTATAAATTTTTTCCATAAAGTTCTGAAATGTTCATTTTAATTTCTGAAATATCTTTAGCGAGGTCTCCTTTTTTCATTATAATAACGGCTAGTGGCTATTTTCCTAATCAATCTTGCTAGGTATTTATCAGCTTAATTAAACTCTTAAGATGTAAAATTGTTGGACAACAGGTATAAACTTTTTTTCTACTTTTAATGATATGCCAAACAGTTTTACAAAGTGGTTTCTACCAATTGACACACCCACAAATGGTACATGAGATTTCCAGTAGGTCTACCTCTTGCCAAAACCTGGTATTGTCAGTCCTTTTTATTTTAGCCATGCAGGAAGACGTGTAGTGGTGTCTTGGCTTTAGTTTGCTTTTATCTGATAGCTAATAATTTTGAACACCTTTTCATATGTTTAGTTGCCATTTAGGTTTCTTCTTGTTGTGTGTTTTTTTTTAATATAATGTATTATTTGCTTCAGGGGTACAGATCTGTTAATCATCAGTCTTACACAATTCACAGCATTCACCATAGCACATACCCGTCCCCAATGTCCATGCCCCAGCCACCTCATCCCTCCCACCTCCCCCTCACTCCAGCAACCCTCAGTTGGTTTCATTGGATTAAGAGTCTCTTTTGGTTTGTCTCCCTCCCTGGTTTCATCTTGTTTCATTTTTCCCTCTCTTCCCCTAGGATCCCGTCTTGTTTCTCAAATTCCTCGTATCAGTGAGATCTATTTAGGTATCTTCTTTCGTGAAATACCTGTCTACATATTTTACCCATTTTTCTATTGGCTACCTCTCTTCCTAAGAGTTCTTTACATATTTTCCAGTGTTTTTACACATTTATATATGTATCCTTTTAAGATTATATGTATTGCAAAAACCACCTTCCAACTTTTGGCTTGCCTTTTCATTCTTTCAATGTTGTTATTAGATCAACAGTTTAATTTTATGTAGTTCTATTTATCAATTGTGATATATTACTTATTATGTGCCATTTATTATAATTAGTGCTTTTTAAAAGCCTTTCCCTAACCCTAAAAGCATGAAGATATTTCCCTGTGATTTATTTCAGAAGTTTATTGGTTTTGCCTCTCACGTTTAGATATAAAATCTACCTAGAATTGATTTTGAGTATGATTTCTTTTTTTCAATATGGATATTCAATGAGTCTAGCTGGCACCATTAAATGGAAAGACCATCTTTTTCACATTGCACTTCAGTATCATCTGTCATAAATCAAATAGCTATATATTTGGGTCTGTTTCTGTGTTTTCCATTATGTTTCATTTCTGTTTGTCTCTCCTCGTGCCAATGCCACACTGACTTTTGCACTATGTTCTCATAATGAGTTTGACGTAGCAGAGTATAAATTCCTCAAATTAGTTTTTCCTAAAAATTATTTTGACTACTTTGGACTCTTGTAGTTCCATGTAAGAATTTTAGAATAGGGAGCACCTGGGTGGTTCAGTCAGTTAAGCATCGCTTTCAGCTCGGGTCATGATCTCAGGGTCCTGGAATCAAGCCCCATGTCAGGCTTGCTGCAGGGAGTCTGCTTCTCCCTCTGCCTCTCCCTCTCCACAACTTATGCTCAGTCTCTCTCCCAAATAAATAAATAAATAAATAAATAAATAAAGTCTTTTAAAAAAGAATTTTAGAATAAACGTGTTGATTTCTACAAAGAAAATGTCTGCTGACATTTTTATTGAGGTCATATTTACTCTATAATTCAACTTGTGGAGACTTGGTATCTTAACTTTTAGTCTTCCAATCCATGACTATGGTATCATAGATTTAGGTATTCTCCATAGATTTTGGTATTCTTAATTTACTTCCATGATATTTTTAACATTTTTGCACATTTTTCATTAGATACATTCCTAGATATTTGATAGTTTTTATGTTATCCTAAAGGGTATATTGTTTTTCATTTTTATAGTTCTTTGTTGTGATACACAGACATAAAAAAACATTTTTTAAGACTTTATTTATTTATTTGACAGACAGAGATCTCAAGTAGGCAGAGAGGCAGGCAGAGAGAGAGGAGGAAGCAGGGTCCCTGCTGAGCAGAGAGCCCGATGTGGCTCGATCCCAGCACCCTGGGATCATGACCTGAGCCGAAGGCAGAGGCTTTAACCCACTGAGCCACCCAGGCACCCCCCACACCAAAATTTTTGTATTGATCCTTTATCTAGTGTTCTTAGGAAGTTAACTTATAAATAGTAATTGTTTGTAGCATATGTATACTATGCACATAATGACAGTTTTATTTCTTCCTTTTTAATCCTTCTACTTTTTTCTTACCTTATTGCACTGGCTAGGACCTCTGTTCCTACGTTAAATGAAAATGGTGATGTTAGGCATCTTTATCTCATTTCTGATTTAAAGAGGAAACTTTTGATACACCAAACTTAAGTATAACACTTTCTCTCAGGTTTCTTGTACACGCTTATTCATCTAATTAAGAAACTTTCCTTCTATATCCAGTTTGCTAAAATCTTTCTTTTTAAATCACTGTTAGGGCTTTAATTTTATCAAATGTTTTTTCTGCATCTCTTTACATGATAATCAAATTTTCTCCTTTATATAGTTAACACGGTGAGTAGTATTTTATTAATTTTTATAATGATAAATCACCTTGCATTCCTAGAATAAATCCAGCCATTTGTGTTTTGTTTTTGTTTTTATAAATTGCTGAAATAAATTTGTTAATATTTCGTTTAGGATCATGCATCTATGTTCATGGGAAAAACAGCCTACGATTCTCTGTGTTCTGTTCTGCCATCCTTTGATAGCAAGATTATGCTGGTCTTATAAAAATGAACTGGAAAGTACTCTCTTTTTCTAATCTTGGGAAGAGTTTTTCTAAGACTAATGTTATATCTGCCTTAAGGTTTAAAAATGTTCACAAATGAAGTCATTTGTACCTGGGGACTTTTAAGTGGAAAGGTATTTAATTATAGATTTTAGCTTTTTTTCTTTTAAATATTATTTATTTGAGAGAGAGAGAGCGAGAGAGAAAGAGAGAGAGATAGCATGAGCAGGTGGGGAGATGGAGAAGCAGGCTTCCCAAGGAACCAGGAGCCTGACAGGGGGCTTGACCTTAGGACCCTAGGACCACAACCTGAGTGGAAGGCTGACTCTTAACAGACTAAGCTATTCAGGTGCCCCTATAGATTTAAGTTTTAAATAGATATTCAGATTTTTATTTTTATTTTTGTATCAGTTGTGGTAAAGTGTATTTTCTTAGGAATTTTTCCATTTTATCAAAATTTATAAATTTCTTGCTTAAATGCATTTTCAACGTATCTTATTATCTTTTAACTGCCTGTATGATCTCTAGTGACTTCCTATTTTTTTTCTAATCCTGATAGAGTTTTTGTCGGCCTTTTTTTTTCTTTTTCAACCTTCAAAGAACATAATCTTTCAGAGAACCAAATATGAACATTGTTGATTTTTCCCTATTGTACTTACATTTTCTATTTTATTAATATCTGCTCATATTATACTTAATTCTTTTAACCTACATTCTTGAGTTTAATTTTCTTGGAGTTTCTGTCCCTGGTTTTTGAGCTGAATAATGAGATATTTTGAAAAACTTATTTTTCCATTATAGATCTGGTGGTTATACTTTTTTGTCTAGACACAGCATTAGTGGCATTCAACATATTTTGCTATGCCATATCTTTATTTTCATTCAGTGCAAAATGTCATAGTCCTATTGGGATTTCTTTTTTGACTCAATGTTTATTTAAAATAAATGGCTTAATTTCCAAATAGTTGAGGATTTTCTAGTGATTATTTTTTGTTTTATCTTTAATTTAATTCTCCTGCATAAAATAACATAATTTTAATCCCTTGGAATTTGCTGAATATTATATGTCATCTATGTGTACTTCAATTTAAAAAATACATGAAAACCTAACAATACAAATTATTGAAAAAAAAAGAAATATGATGTGAGTTGTTTTATGGCTTAGCAAATAATTAATTTTGATCAAATTTGGCAAATACCTAAAAAGTATGTTCTATTATATTAGGTACACTGCTGATTAGGTTAATTTTGTTATTTGCATTGCTTACAGTTCTTAATCCTCTCTTCAGTTGTTTATAGTTAATTATAAAATTAGTTAATTATAAAATTTGTTTACAGACTCATTTACATTTTGTTTTTGTTTTTGAATTTTCATTTAAACTTATTTTAGATTTAGTACTCTTGTAAAATTTTCTATATTTATTTTAATATTTTGAATATAGTAATCTCCATTACTTTTAAGTACATATCTGATAACTACAATAGCTGAGTCACATGTAGGTCTTATTTCTCAGTAAGCCTAGTGTTTTATTTAATGATAGACATTATGATTTAAAAATGTATGGCTTTGGGTGCTACTATTTTTTTCCAAAGAGTCTTTGCCCTATCCTCTGTGAGGTATCTACAATGCAATCAGATGAGTTGCCTTGAAATGGAGTTTCAAACTTTGGAAGGGTTGATGCACTCTCCAGAGATCCCAGGGAAAAGCCTGGGTGTTTACTAGGGTTCCCTTCCCTTTTGGTATATTCTCAAATCCAACTTCTGCTTCCCAAGCACCATGAGACTGTCAAAAATTCCACTCTGTGTTTCAGTTGTTTCTGTTTAATTTCCCATACTCTGCCCTGCAAAGCTTAAGAGTCATTAAATGCTTTACAGAGACCGGTGAGGCCAAATGTTGAGGAAATGTTGAGCTGCCTTCACATTAGTCCTTCACATCCTGGCTGCTTCAGTAAAAGCAGTGGCCAGCTCAAGAATTCAAAATTTTCTCTCTAGTTTGAAAAGAAAATCCAAAACTTTAAGATAATTCTCCATTTATTAATGCTCTTTTTACTCCATCTTTACAAAGTTCAGCAAATCCAAGGTCTTATTTACTTAACATCACAATTTCTGTAACTTGGTTAATTTGGTGTGTTTTTTAAGGAAGCTTAGTTACTGGAGACTTATATCCTAGCCTCTATGAATCTCACTGGACTACCTAACTAGTTAACCTTGTTAACTTGAATTTAAAATTATTTTACTACAATTATTTTATTTTCTAAAAGATTTTAGGGGCACCTAGGTGGTTCAGTAGGTTAAGTGCCTGCCTTTGGCTCAGGTCCTGGATTTAAACCCTGCATTGGGCTCCCTGCTCAGTGGAGAGCCTGCTTCTCCCTCTGACTCTCATGAATAACATGTGACCAACTGAGGTACCTCTAGATGTCCCTAAAATCTTTTAAATATTTATTCATTTGAGAGAGAGTGCGCGTTCACATGTGAGCGTACATGAACAGGGAGAAGCAGACAAGTAAGGAGAGGGAGAAAGAATCTGAAGCAGACTCTGCACTGAGCACAGAGTCCTGACTCGGGGCTCAATCCCATGACTGTGAGATCATGACCTGAGCTGAAACCAAGAGTTGGGCACTTAACTGACTGAGCCGCCCAGATGCGCCATTTTACTGCATTTTAAAAAGTTGATTACTTACGGCCCATTCACTGTTAATCCCTGCTCTGTTAAATGGCTTTACAGGTGTTTGATCACAAAATTAGAAACAAAAGCCTTGGAGTAGTTTTAGATTCTGTCCCATAAGGCTCATGCCATCTAAATTTCTTTTGGAAAAAAATTGTCTTGTTTTGTTTTGTTTTAATTAAACTTTAAAATAGGTAATTTTATAGCAATCTCATTTTGTGGATTAAAAACTCAAGTCAAACCTCAGAAGTCAATCAGAGGTTTTGACTTTCCACCTAAAGAGCTAATATAATATTTGTTAAAAATTGAAATATATAAAACATTCAGGAGTGAGGAAACACACAAGAATCTGAGCCAAGATTTTTTAAACTTTCAGGGTAGGATTTTAAGTTTTGTTATAAAGCTCCTTTTTTAAAATGTAAAGATTTAATCAACACTCTTTTTGTTAAAAGATTCATTTAGAGAGAGAGAGTGGTGGGGGAAGGGACAGTGAGGGAAAGAGAGGAGGGGGAAAGAATCTCAAGCACACTCCATGCTGAACATGGAGCCTGACCCAGGGCTCGATCTCAGGACCCTGAGATCATGACCTGATTGAAACCAAGAGTCAGATGCTTAACTGACAGCCACCCAGATGCCCCAACATTCCTTTTTAGTAAATTTCCATGTGTTATTTATCAGCTATTAAGTCATGGACTGTTTTGTTCTCTGTGTCCTATCACATAAAATGTTTTTGGGAGAGAAATTTGATCAAAATCAAATGTGGCTGGATAACAAATGGATTCATTATATTGAAGGTGAACACATGCCTGTATTTTAGAATAGATAATTTAAACCAAACATGACACTATGAAAATTAACATTTGTTTTTCCTCAATACTGGGACACAGAGTAGTATTCTCAGGTCTTATTTCCCAGTTACAATAACATGAATAGATATTGATGGAACCTATTATCTCAGCAATAACACATATTACAACCAGTGATTATTTATTAGCAGTAAAATGTTTCTCCAGGGTTTAATTTAGAATGCCTGAAATGAGATAACAAAATCTCAGTCTTGGAAGTGATTCTCTATATAGTTATTGTTTGGGGAAATTTTTATTGCTTCAGAGCAGTTAAAGATCCTTAATTGGCTAGTTTTTTTAAATGAAGGCATATGGTGAAGTACAAAGGTCTTGGAAGGCTGATGTGAATGAATGCATGGAGAACTCGAAGCTAGACTTTTACAAACAGATAGAAATGCTGGGCATGGATGAATTAATCCACCCAATTCTACTCTTTCATGATCAGGGCACAGTCGAACTTCAGGTGTGGACAGATGGAGCTTTGGGGGGGGTGGTTATGGTACAAAACTTGGCTGATCCAGTGGATTCCAGCAAACTGTCCTAGAAGATATCAGCACTGAGCAAGGTAATTCTACTTTAGACTTGCCAAGCAACAGAGAAGTCATCTTCCTGCAAGTTCTCGTGATAGCAAGGCAAGCTTCTAGCCCTAAAAATGCAGAGTCAGGGAGGAGCTCAGGAGTGCAGGAGTAAGAGAAGGATGCAAGTCTGGGATTTTGGAGTCACAGGTGTGAACTGACTAAAAAGCATTAAGTAAGAATCCATTTACCAGATTCAAGAATACAAGGTCAATGTAGGCACTAGAGAAAGGCTGACTTGATGCTGAGCCCCAAGCTGACACCTAAAGGTTTCCTATGTTCTTCCTGACTAGGAATGGAATCGGTCTTAGAGCCTGGGGCAAAGACGAGTCTCCAAGTCGTCCACTCAGTGATGCCGACGATGGGAGAGGAGAGCTTTAAAATCAGGGAATTGGGTCGTTCTTTACTCTACAGACCTTTTTTTCTCTGTGGACTTCTTTATCCCTTTCCAGGATTCTTAATTTGGGAGATCATTCAAGATCTAAAGGCAATTTTTGCCTAGATTACCAGGTATTATTCTTGTGACCCTTAACAAAGGTACAACAGGGACCAGGCATCATCTTCCTGGCATGGCTGTAGTTGGGCCAAGATTTTCAGATGGCCCAGAGCCCTAGGTTTTTCCCTCCTCGCTTCCTTTGAATCTGCTGACTGAGTACTGAGTAATGGCTGGAAGTATCTATGACTGCACTAAAATCTTCATGCTTCCAAAACACTAAGATAAATTTCCTTAATGGGACTGCTGGCTAGCAGAAAAAGATTCTATAGAATTCTTACTTGTACTTCTCTCCAAAGCTTTTTTTTCTCTGATTCCAATCTCCAGGCTCTTAGTAGATTGCTTAATTATTTGGAAAGGTGCTGAGCCAGCAGGTGGCCTTGCACAGCCTGGGTCTTTGTCACCGTTGAGAGCAGCCTGTGTCCTACGCAAGTCTGCATCTCAGTAGACTGGCCCCTTCAGGACCACTCACACATTCTTCGTGTTGGGCCTCTTTAGTCCTGAATATCAGGGTGATGACTTGGAAAGAAAAGGTGCAGGCAAGGTAGGAGAGACTTGGATCTGGAAAATGGGCACACTCAACACAGATAAGCTATTGCCCAACAGCAGGCAGTCAAGAGGAGCACAGCCTAGGGGGTAAAGGATGGTCTTCAGGTTTTCACAAACCCTAAGTGGAATTTAATTGCTTCCACTGACTGGCCACATGCGTCCAGTACTTACTTACTACAGCCTACTATGGGCTCTGGTGCTGTACTAGATGTGTGCCAAGCCCAGTTATCTCGGGGGGGGGGGGGCAGGGTTTCTAAGTACAAGTCAGAACAGAATGGAATAAGGAAACTATTTCTTAAGTATAACATTAGGCACTTTCGTTCTAAGGATTTAATTTAATCCTTAAGACATTCCTGTAGATATTATTACCTCCAGTTCTGAAGAATGACAAAGGAAGCACATTTCATGAAAGTAGGATAAAGTAGAATAAAACTAGAGTGGAGATGATCATCTGTGGGACCTGCATGAAATAGAATCTGTGAGTCTCTGCTTCCTTACCTGTAAAACAGATCAGATTCCTGTCTTAGAGGATAGTTGTAAGAAGGAAATTGGATTCAATGGCAAATCCCAAAGTCCCTACTGTAGCCCAAGAGGCTGGCAGAGCCAAGGACTGGAGCCTGGCCAGGATCACATACAACAGTGCTGGCGCTGGCAAAAGCTGGCTGGGGTCATCCTGGCTGCAGGTAACATGCCTCAGAAATCCAGAGCTCACCAGTCCCGAGGGGTCTGGAAAATCAGGGCAGGAGTGAATGGAAAACAGATTAGTCATCAGCACAAAGCAGGAACCCAGTCACTGGATCTGAGGTATGATGTCAGGGAAGGACTGGTCGGATGACTGGTCAGATGGCTCTGCGTTTCAGCAGGACCTGTGGTATCAGCCCCCGACAAGAAAGAAGTCAACCATCAGAATTCATGGCTCCCATCTTCCTATCTCCAGAGTTGTGGCTCTTGGTTCTTCCTTCCATGACTCAGCGACTACTCAGCTGTTTGATCTGCCTCCAGCCTTGTTTCTCTGACCCCAGAGACTGACTGTCTATGCTGCTGTCTTCCCGCTGATGTCAGCTAGGCTCATACTCACTTGATGCTGAGTCATCCCAGCTCAAGGGGGCCTGGGACTGCCTGATGAGTCACCAGACCTGTGGAAGGCTGAGCCTACCAGTGGGAAAAGTGGTCCCAGCTGGGGAAAGAAGTAATTTGCGGCACAGAGTACCAGGCACTTCCTGAAGGGATCATCTACCATTTGTAGAACATGGTTGGTCTCAGTGTTGGTCTCTGTTCTCAGTCTTTTCTATGACTAGATAGGATGGTATCTAGGCTGTAATGCTGCATAGGAGAAACTCTTCTTGCTCTTGACTTCTGCAGATTATGATGGTCTCCTTCTAATGGATCCGTGAAGGACACTCCAGCCGAGAGCTCAAAAATAGGACTTTCTCTAGCTCCTGTTCACTAATTATATCATAATTAAATAACAGGGAAGAAAGTTTGCTTTGTTTATGCAGTATTTATGTTTGTCTTAATTTATGAAATAGGACCTGGACTACATTACAGAACTGTCATACTTCTCTAGGTTTGGACTCCAATGCAGAATCCAGCCTGAAAAATTCTCTTTCTTGGACACCCACCAAGTTTGCACTCATCTGTTACTTGAACCCATGTCCACAAAACACCAGCAGAAAAGGTATTCATTTTTTTTTTTAAAGATTTTATTTATTTGAGAGAGAGTGAACAAGCACAAGCAGGAGGAGAGGCAGAGGAAGAGACAAAGGGAGAAGCAGACTCTCTGCTGAGCAGGGAGCCCGATGTGGGACTCCATCCCAGGACCCCAGGATCATGACCTGAGCTGAAAGCAGATGCTTAACTGACTGAACAACTCAGGTGCCCAGAAAAGGTTTTTCCGTATGAATCAGAAGAGATGTGAAGGTGGAGAAGGGGATGTGTCAATGACAAACCATATTTGAGTGCGGACGCCTGGGTGGCTCGCTTGGTTGGACGACTGCCTTCGGCTCAGGTCATGATCCTGGAGTCCCGGGATCGAGTCCCGCATCGGGCTCCCAGCTCCGTGGGGAGTCTGCTTCTCCCTCTGACCTTCTCCTCGCTCATGCTCTCTCTCACTGTCTCTCTCTCAAATAAATAAATAAATAAATAAATAAATAAATTATTAAAAAGTTGTGAAGATGCTCACAGGGGAGGAAACGGCAGTGTTGAATTGCTGTATTGTACATTTGAAACTAATATAACACTGTATGTTAGCTAATTGGAAATAAAATGAAAACTTGAAAAAAATAAAAAATAATAAATACACAAATAAAAAGACCTAAGTGTTTGTAAATATATGTGAAGAAACATATGGGAATAGCCGTATGCTTAACTCATTGAAACTACACTGTGAATAAATCGTCTTTCCAGCAACATCTTCTTTCATTAAGATGTGTTTGTAGACATTAAGTGTTTGTAGACAGAAGTGTAGACTTTAAGGTATTGGAATGGCCATATGCTTAACTCATTAAAACTATACTGTGTGTTAACTTAAAAAATGTTATGAAGCATTTGCTTTTTTGTTTAGAACATCATTTGCCATATCTCTGAATTCAAGTTCCTCTGCTTGGTCATAGCTCAGGTAAAAGCTTGCTTTGATCACCGTGGTCGTGAATAATGTCTTCCTTCTCAGAACTCCCACAGACCCCCTTATGTTTCTCTCTCATCACACTCATTGCTTTGTACTGGGACAGATCCATGTTCCAGAGGCCCTGAGGTTTAAGCAATTTGAGGAGACCTCTTTAGGAGAAGTAATTGAAAATGCTTAACACAAAATTAGATATGAAAATGTGTATTTATTTAGAATAAAGAAATCACAACAAAATCAAGTCTTAATGAATTAACGAATACAATGAATATTCAAAATCCAGAAAAATAACATTTTTGTTCAGTAGCTACCTGGTGGAGCGACTTAATTGTAGAGAAAATGGAGATACAATTCAGTCTTTTTTCTGTTTTTATTGTTGATAAGTGGAACGACTAGACTGTAGAACTTCACAGATAGATGGATTCCCTCTTTGTAGTAGTGCTACCAGCTTGTGCCTCGAGACCTATGTATTCTATTATTTTGTGCGATTACCAACAAAAAGAAGGAAAGGATGGCACCTGTTCAAGTGTATTACCACTTATCCTGTTATTAAAAGTATTCCTGACTTTGGAAAGTTCTGATCTGACCAGCACTATTAGAACCAAATCCTCCATTTACAGTTCTACATGTCTGATTGGAAGAATTCTCCAGACTCATTTCTGGCTGCACACACGGCAAACCCTAGCATCTCCTCCAGGACCCACCTACTTCCTGGGCTGAGTGCCACAGGGCATGTTGCTGTCATGGTAAAGCCTCTGTTCTATACCCTCAAGCCATGAACTCAATGGGTCAGCACGGGGGGCGGGGTAGTAAGACATTTCTAGAAATCACTCCTAAACCAGTGTAGCTGGCAATCAATTCATTCTAAAAGGAAGTATTTGTGAGCCCTGTATATATATTTCAATAAACTCAACTACATGTGTCCTCAATACAACTTTTTTGTTGGGTCTCAAAAATATCATTGGCCATTTCAATGGTAGGGAAAGTCAGATGAGAGAGAGACAGTTTAACTTTAGTTTTAAAAAAAACTTCTCACTTTTCAAAGTTTACCGAATGTATGACCACGTAAGTATGATTATAGGGTCTCTCCCAAAGCTTTGGAAAGGGCCTGTGGAAGTGAGGGGCACTTACACTGCAGCTTCTTCATGTTAAATCTGCCTCTGATTTAACTTTACATTGTAATAACTTATGTCCTCATTAATTATGCCTTCATTATTGGACCAGGTTTTACACTTCCAATTCCTAATACAAATAGAAGCAACTCATTGGAATTGACTAAGTAATTCATATACATTAATGGGCATGTTAGAAGAACCTGATCTCCCTCCCAACATGACCTGAGCATGCAATGGAATATTCCAGGCTATCTACCTCAAGACTGCTGCTCTTCCTTGATGGGTGGAGGTGTTGGGGCACCAGACACTAGTTTTGGTCTTGAGTCTCTCTGGAACCACAGGGCTTCTTCCACTGTCTCTAGATGTCTGAGGCTTCTTGGTGAAGATTTCTGGAAGGATCATAATTGATTAGTTTAAATAATATACTTTTAAATATAATTTAAAACTGATTACAGTAAGAGAATGGTTGATTAAATTACGATGCATCTGAAAAACGGAACTCTGTGGTAAAATGGGTGAGATAGAACTATGACTTTTGAAATGGAAAAATATCCAGGGTGTATCATTACGTGGGGAAACAAAACAAAACAAAACAAAACAAACAAACAAACAAACAAAACAGGAAAACGCTCCACTCCAAAATCAGTTCAAAGCTCTCCAAGCAGCACCTTGGCCTTCCAGCTTGTCTGCTCAGATATCCCCACTAACACTCACTCTTCTGCAGCCTCCATGGAACATCTACCCCCAAACACACTCTTTTCCCCTTTCCTTCCTATTCAGTTTGGATTCCAAGATCCATTATTTCAACTATTCTCTTGCATTCTACACTCCCTTGTCCCTTGTACCTTTGCTTTCCCCTACCATTTTTTTTATTATGGTAAAATACACAAAACATAAAACTCACCATATTACCAATTTTTAAGAGTACAGTTCAACAGCATCAAGTACATTCCCACTGCGGTGCAACCATCACCACCACTGATACATGCAACTCTCTTCATCTCGCAAAACTGTCTCCATTAAACACCAACTCTCCAATACCCCTCCTGCCAGTCCCTGACAGTCACTACTTTACTTGGCAACTTGATTCTGAGCAGTCTAGTTACTTCACATAAATGGAATTATATAGTATTGGTCTTTTTGTGACTGTTTTATTTCACTCACCAATTTTTTTTTTCAGTTATCTTGGAATTGATTTATACCAAGAGGAAAAAGTCGTAATGTTTTCATGCAATATATACTTCATTCTTTAAATGATACTTGTAACAAAGGGCAGAAAGAATTAAGGAATGCAGAACTTGTGATCCTTATGAAACACCATCATTTTGGGTTGTGCAAAGTTTAAAGAAATGTCTCAAATATTTTGAAACACTATAGTAGCCAATACATAGTATTGTGCCTTTGGTAGGAATAGGAGTGCAGTTTAGGTCATGCTGGGACTACTCAAAGTCTTTACAATCACTGAGCAAGAAAAGCAACATTGGACTTCCATGCTGACACTAAGTCATCTAACAAGGCTCATCCCCGCCACAGAAGAACTTCCCTCCTTTCCGAGGCTGAGTAATATTCCATGGTACATGTATACCACACTTATCTGGACACTTGTGTTGCTTCCACATGATAGAATTTTATTTTTTACATTTTTTATCTCTTTATAGATATTTCTGTTTTGTTCACACATTGTTTACTTGGCTTTCTCCTCATCTTTTTTTAGTTATTTGAACATCCTTAAGACAGTTGTTTTTAAATCTTTGTCTAGTAGGTCTATCATCTGGTTTTCCTCTGGGACAGTTTTTTTCATCCTTCGAATGGATCATACTTTCTTATTTCTTTGTATTTTTGTGTGTGTGTGTGTGTGTGTGTGTGTGTGTGAGTTTGTTGTTGGTTTTGTTGTTTAAAACTGCAAATTTTCTTTTAGTGATGTGATAACTTTGTAAATCATATCCTTCTCCTGCCCCAGGGTTCACTGATTTTTTTTTAATCTTTTTTTTTCCCTTTGATTTTTATAGGATGTCTCTATGCTGAGGATCAGCCTGAGGTATAAACTTAGGTCTTCTCAGGTCTTTTCTGAGCCTGCGCCTTTCCCTGGGTATGTATAGTAACTTTCTAATGGTCCCTGTATATGTGGTTCCTTTTGAATATTCTAATCTTTCATGTCTGACTCCCAACAGGGGACAGAGATAAAAATGAAAGAGGGGAGTCACCAGACCTTTAAATGCCCTGGAAGTCACTTCAGCCAGAGGGGGGGCGGTGTGCCACAATGGTTGCAGTCCTCTCTCTCTGCACACTGCATGCAATCAGAGCAGCAATCGGGGATCAGTGCACAGGACAGGATTTTTATTGCCCATCCCAGCTTCCCAAAGTTGCACAAGCTGCTTTAGGAACACACAAGGCTGCTTGCCAGGGAGGGTGGCATTTTGGGGTAGCTGAAAGGATGTGGAGGTGGAAAAGGCATAGCCGCTACCACGCTGTGAGCTGAAATTGATTGAACTTAACCACAATTTACTGTCCACGTTTTCCCTTGGAAGTTGCTTGACTTCAGAGTTCCAAAATAGTTAGTTACACAGGAGAGATTCGGTCAGTACAATTATTGTCTAAGTGGGAACACAGATTCCTGTGCTCTCTGTTCTGCCGTCTTCCCAGAATCCTCACCCTAACTTTGGTTTTTAATGACACTTCCCTGTCTGGCAAAAACTTCAACTATGGACCAACCCAGTCCCACTCCTCCTTCTTGTTTGCAATCAGGCAGTTGAATCTACTAGAGAAAATCATTTTCCTGGATATATTTCTAACCACCATAAACTAATGGTCACCAAGCCCAACTGGAATCTACCTAATGCCAACTAACCTTTTTCAAAAGAGTTGTATCCACTTCATATTTCTCTTAGTCTTTTTCCATTTTAAAAATATGGAATATTTTAAATGCTCTAGAACATAAGTTCTATGAAGCTGGGGGTTTTGTTGTTGTTGTTGTTCAGTTATCTATCCCCAGTTCTTAAAAGAGGGTTTGGCACATGCTAGGTATATATTTTGAATAAAATGACCCAGATAAGTATACAAATTAAAATAGAAAGGGCAATTGTACCCCGTTTTATCAGATTTTAACATATTACCATATTCTCTTCACATTTTTATAAGAAATTAAGTATTGCAGGTAAAGTGGAAGCCTCCTATGTACCCTTCCTGGGTCCTATTCACCTCTCTCCATCCCCATGAAAGTTGCTGTTGACAATCTAGTCTTTATCTTTCTTTTGTTCATTTCTGTTAGATATTGTCAAATTACTCTCCAAATATTTTGTACAAAGTAATATCTCCAACAGAAACATTTGAAAGTTCTTATTGTTCCACATCCAAGTGACCATTTGGTATTGTCAGAATTTAAATATTTTTTCCAATCTCATAATGTGAAATGACAGATTTCTATTTTGCATTTCTCCAATTACTGGTAAAGGTTGAACAATTTTTTATGTTTATTGGTCATTAGACAATCCTTTTCTAGAAATTGCATCTCATATAACTTTGACTATTTTTAAAAATCAAGACTTATTCTTTAAGAGCACTTTAATATTCACAACAAAATTGAGGGGAAGGTACAGAGACTTCCCACATACCCCTGCATCCACACATTAATTATTAACCTCACCTCAAAAGTGGTATATTTGTTACAGCTGAGGGACCTACATCAATAACCTACCTTATCACCCAAGGTCCACAGTTCACATTACTGTTCTCTCTTGGTGCTGTATATTTCATGGGTTTGGACAAATATATAATGACATGTACCTATCATTATGGCATCATACAGAATTTTCACTCCCTAAAAATCTCTTATGCTCTGCTTATTCATTCCTCACCTCCCACAATACTTTGCCTTTTTATTGAGATTTCTTCCTTCCTTCCTTTCTTTTTTTCTCTCTCTCTCTCTTTAATTTGTAGGTAACCATTATACACTCTGGCAACTAATCAGCTATATGCATTGTCAATATCTTTTTGTTGTTGTTGTTGTTTATCGTAAATTTATGGTGTCTTAAGGGGTTTAATATTTTAAAGGAGTCAAATTTATCAATTCTTTCCTTGATTGCTTTTGTATGTTGAGAACCCTCTTCTCTCTACCTTCAAGTTTTAGTAACATTTATAATGCTATGATCTAAGTTTTTAGAATGTTACTCTAAACACTTAGTATTAATTCAGCCTGGGAAATAAGCTAAGAACTAAGTTTTATCTTTTCCCATATTGATAACTAATTTTTCCACCACCACTTTATTACTGCACTGGTCAGTAACACAACTCCTGACAAATATTAAATGTCACTGTATACATGAGAGTGAGTTCTGTATTCTATTCTGCTGGGCATCTTGTCTATCTCTGTGCCAAAATCATATTAATCAGCATAATTTTGTAAAAAGTATCGATTTCTTCCCCAGCTTGTTCTTTAAATATTTTTAAGCTATTCTTGTCCTTTTCTCTACTATATGAATATTAAGGATACTTGTCGAGTTCTATATAAAACTGGGATGATATTTTAAATGGAATTGGGTTTTATGCTGAATTTATAAGTTAATTTGCAAACAATTACTTCTTTATTACAATGAATCTTCCAATCAAAAAACATCACCTTTATTCAACACTCCTCCATTTACTTGAGACTCCTGTTACTTAGACAATGATTTATTTTACTTATAATTGTCTAGTACAACTTTGTTGGATTTATCCTTAGGTAAAGGTTTTTGTTGTCATTGCAAAAAGTATGCTTTATGTGCTGCTTTTGTAATGGATTATTTGGAGAGTTATTGATTATGCTGAGCACATATGAAAAATTTGGACCAACTTTCGATTTAGTTTTAGAATTTTATATTGGTTTATTACTAGAAATAATATTATATTCAGGTTTTAGATGTATATAAATATGCGTCATGGCTTTCTTTCAAATTCTTTTACCTCCTATGTTTTTGTTCATCTACTGGATTGTCTAGAATGTCTCGCACACTGTTGAATAGAAGTGGTGACATGAAATAGCCTTATTTGGTCCCTGACTTTAATGTGAGTGTTTTTAAAGTTTCAACAATATGCATGATTATTGTACGTTTTGAATATTATGTTCCCTCCTGTTCCTAGTTTGCTAAGATTTTTAAAAATCATCATGAATTGATTTTTTAACATATGCGTTTTCTGAATTACAGAGATAATCATAAGATTGTCTTAATCTCTGTATCAAAAGATTTTAGAATTCTTTCTGAAATCACCTTGCTACTTCTGAGATGAACCCAACTTAAATGTAAGTGCTACTGAATTTGATCTCCAGCTATTTTCTTTAGAATGTTTTGTTGCTGTGCTCATAAATGAAATGTATCTATACTTTTCTTTTCTTAACGTTTTCCCTGATCCCAACATCACACTACGTTTAAAAAGTAGCTAAGTAGCTTTTCTTTTTTTCCCAGTTCTCTGAACTAATGTGTCTAAGTTGGAGACTATCCATACCTTGAAGATAAAATACTCAGCTATGAAATCATAAGTACCTGATGTCTTTTTGGTGGGGAAGAGAGCTTTGATTACTGATTTAGTCTTTTTAATGACTATCAGAATATTCATGTTGTAAAATTTTTCATTCTGTTAATTTTTGTGATTCTTTATTTTAAAGAAGTTTTTAATCTAAATATTTAAATTTGGAGCATAAACCTGTTCATAATAAACATTTATGTTTTTTAAAAAATCTTGATCTGTCATTAGTGTTTTAAGTGAGCTGGGGGAAATCAGAGGAGGAGACAAACCATGAGGGACTGTAGACTCTGAGAAACAAACTGAGGGTTTTGGAGGGGTGGGGGGTGGGGGTTTGAGTGAGCCTGGTGGTGAGTATTAAGGAGGGCACATATTGCATGGAGCACTGGGTGAGGTGCATAAACAATGAACTTTGGAATGCACACACACACATACAAAAATAAAATTAAATTAAATTAAACAAAAAATAAAGTTAGAGAGAAATCTTTTAAAAATCAGTTTTTTATTGTTTATCTTCTCTAATATTCCCTTATTTTTCACTTAATTAATTTTTATAAAATTACTTCTATTTCTTGCCTTCATTTTACATCTCTCTTCTAGCTTCTTAATCCAATCACTAGCTTATTTAAAAGAATATATATGTGTATAAATATATGTATTTTTTTAATAAAGGTATTTTGATGCTATACATTCAACTTTAAGTGCCATAACTTTAGTGGTTTATCATATAGCACATTCTTTGCTGCTTAGTGCTACCTGTAATTTCTAGTGTGATTTCCTCTTCAACTTATGTTATTTAAGTTTCCAAGCATATTTTCTCTATCTTTATGTTGCTGATTTCTAACTTAATTTCATTCAGGTTAGAGAATTTCTATGTCAACAATTCTTTAAAAAGCATTATTTCCTTTGTTATTTGGTACATAATTAGTATTTGGAAATACTCTAAAGTTTTTGAAAAGAAAATAAATCTCTTATGGGAAGGGATGTGTAGCCCTCTCTATAAAACTATTAGATCAAGCATATTAATTTTGTGTTTTATGATAGAAAAATGACTCGTCCACACTATTTGTAAGCAAAGGTACACTGTAGTATTGTAGGTGAGAACAAATCATGTAGTGAATATCGAGTAAGTTATGAATGAGGTTGCAGAGCAACGACTCTTAGATGCAACTTATAGGTTTTATTATTTTGTACTATGGTTGGTTACACTTAACAATTTATCTAAACCTTATCTTGAAACTTATACTAAAGCACTAAAACAGAATTCCAAAAGCCATCCGAAGAAATAATGTGGTTTGAAGTTTCTGAATCTAAATCAGCCTTGGAAATATGTCTCTTCATCTCTAGTATACACAGTGCAAAACTTTATATAGCTTGTGTGGTGGGCAGAAGGATGACCCCCTTGGAGATGTCCATGTGCTAGTCCTAGAAGCTGTGAATATGTTACCTCACATGGCAAAAGGGACTTGGCCGACATGATTAAGTTAAGGATTCTGAGATGAGGAGATTATCCTGATTATCTGGACCAACCCAACGTAATCACAAGTGTTCTTAGAAGTGAAAAAGAAAGACAAGAAAGTCAGAAAGTTTTATAGATGCAGACAGCTGGCTCTGAAGATAGAGGAAGGTGCCACGAACCAAGCAAGGCATGTGGCCTCTAGAAGCAGAAAAATGCATAGAAATGGATTTTCTCCTAGAGTCCATGGCCCTTGATTTTAGCCCAGTGGGAACCATTTTGGTCAGAAATGTTTGCTTCCCATTTTCATTCTTATTATAGGTTATCTCAACTTAATATTTTCCACCATATCTTTTGTTTTCCTTAACAATTTTTGTTTGCTCTATTCATTTCTTCTAATGGTTCATTAAAATCTTCAACGAGGATTATAAATTTGTCAATTTATCCATGTGATTTTGTCAATTTTTGGCTTTACATATTTTGATGCTATGTCTTGAGCTAATTCATGATTGGTTTGTTTTTTTGGTGATTATTCCTCTATTATTATGTAATTTCCCATTTTATCCCTTCCAGTGCCTTTTGCCCTAAATTCAATTTGACCTCTATTAATATTGTACTAATATAGTAAATACAGTAGAATTCACTCTTGCCCAGCACATGCTCCCTCAGCGTTCATCTCTATGTGTAAAAACCGCTTTCTACAAGAACCTGTGATTTTCTGCTCGAGGGCTTTTTTCCCCGGCCATGGTAGAAAACTTATCCATAAGGCAAGCCAAGAAAGCCAAAGAGCTAATGTCCCCAGAGCCACTGCTCAGCAATGACGGTTACAGAGTTGGTCAATAAACACTCAAGCTTCCTTGTTCCTCAGGTGAGTTGGCTCTGAGGCACATTTTCTCTGTCTCCCAGAGTCCCTCAGGAGACTGTTCTCCAGTTGCCTAAAGTGGTAAGTGGCTGACAACACCTCTTTGATCAATCAGCTTCTTCTTTCCCCTTTCTCATGTCTCCACTTCTCTGCAGATATTTCTTGAGATGCCCTTTCGGTTAACTACCTTCACTTGAACCCTTGCCTCCAGGCCTGCCATTTAGCTTCCTTTGGCTTATTATGCTTCTAAGTATACATTTTCTCGCTCTTCATTATAAATCCTTTATGTGTTTTAAGGTTCTTTTCTTATGAGAAGCATATAGCTGGCTTAAAAAAAGGAAAGCCCAATCTGGAAATTTTTGTCTGTTAAAATTTTGATCTGGAGGTTGACCAGCTCCTCTCATTGGCTAAATATGGCCTGGAATCTGTTTTTGCATGGCTTGCAAGCTAGGATTTTTTTTTTTTTAGGTCTTTAAAAGATTTAAAAGATTGAAGAAACTGTATGTGACCCACAACACCAAATATATTTATTATTTGGTCCTTTACAGAAAAATGTTGCCAGCTGCTGGTTTAATCCACTCATATTTTTTGTGACTATTGGTATATTGCATGTTATTTCCAACACTGGTAATTTTATTTTATTTTATTTTATTTTAAGATTTTATTTATTTTTAAGAGACAGAGAGAGAAGTGTGAGAGAGATCATGAACTGGGGGAGAGGCAGATAGAGAGAGAGAGAGGCAGGCTCCCTGATGGGCAGGGAGCCCGATGAGGGGCTCCATTCCAGAACCCTGGGATCACTACCTGAGTTGAAGGCAGATGCTTAACTGACTGGGCCACCCAGGCGCCCCAACAGTGTTAATTTTAATTTATTCTCATTCCCTTTGTAGTTTCCTTTTTTCTTTCTTCTGTTGGATTGATAAAGTTTTCATCTTCCTATTTCTCCCTTCCACTTGTTCAGAATTCTATTCTTTCAGAGATCACCATTAAAATTTAAAAATACGTTCCTACCTCTAATTTCTTTTTAAAGCTAAGTCTAAAGCTGTTCAGCATTTTAACCTTCTCCCACTGAATACTTCATATTGTTATTTAAAGTTTCAATTTTGGGTGTGTGGATGGCTCAGACAGTTGACTGTCAGATTCTTGATTTGAGCTCAGGTCATGATCTCAGGATTGTCAGATTGAGCCCCACATCAGGCTTTCCACTCAGCACTCTCTCCCTCTCCCTCTGTCCCTCCCTGCTCATACACTCTCTCTTTGTGTCAAAATACACACACACACACACACACACACACACATTCTTTAATCTTTTATAACTCTAAAAACTTTTCAAGTAGTCAGTACTTAATAAACTATCTTATTTCTACTGACATCTGTGTTCATCATTATCTTGTATCCATACCTTCCCTCTGGGTTCATTTTTTTCTTTTTAAGTGTATCTTGCAGTGACAGTCTATGATTGGTTGATTCTTTAAATCTTTGTGATTATAAAAATGTCTATTTATCTATTTTTAATAGTTTTGTTAAAGATAAAGTGTTAGATTGATAGTTAATTTCTCTCCGGGTCATAAAGACATTATTGCCTTTTCACATCTATTGTAGTAATGACAATCTTCCATTAGTGCATCCAGTGATCCTTTGCATGGAATCTTTTATTCCTGACAGCTTTTAAGGTTTTTCTCTTTACTCTTGATGTTCTTCAATTTCATTGTTTTATACTTATTTTCATCTTGCCTGCTACTAGTGTGCTTAAAAAAAAAAAAAAAAAGATTTATTATAGAGAGAAAGAGAGAGAGAGCCTGTGTCGGGGTGGGAGAGGGAGATTCCACACTGAGCATGGAGCTTGAAGCCAGGTTCAACCCCACAACCCTGAGATCATGACCTGAGTCAAAACCAAGACTCAGACATTTACCAGACTGAGCCCCCCGGGCACCCCAACTACCAGTGTACTCTTTTTTAAAAAAATTAACATACAATATATTATTTGTTTCATGGTACAGGTCTGTGAATCATCAGTCTTCCACAATCCACAGCACTCACCATAGCACACACCCTCTCCAATGCCCATCCCCCAGCTGCCCCATCCTTCCAAGCCCCCTCCCCTCCAGAAACCCTCAGTTTGTTTCCTGAGATTAAGAGTCTCTTATGATTTGTCTCCCTCTCTGGTTTCCTCTTGTTTCTTTTTTCATGAGCGTTCATGCTGTCTTTCAATCCAGGAGGGTCACAGAAATGAAGGAGGAGAGTGTGTGATAAGGAAGGTGGAAGTCGGGCAGGGCCACCAGTCAGAGGACACAAACAGTGCACTTGCTCTGGTCACAGGGGCGGCTAACTGTGGAAAGTCAGGGGAGTAAGAGAACTAGCCAAATGGCTGAGAGCTTATTAACTTGCTCAGATGGATGCTTCGATACCAGCACGTCAGAGTCAGTAAACGGCTATTCCAACGGGAACATGGTACAGAGCACGCATCCCTTTGCTCCCAGTTATATTTGGGTGCCCTAACTTGGCAGAAAAAGGCCTTCACAGTCATCACTCCATTGTTGTCCTACTCCCTGCTCCCTCCAATGAGAACTGATCATGCTTCTCTTTGAATTGGATCTTCCTGTTTCTCATAGGCTGTGGCCAGTCCTCTTCTCCTGTACAGAATGTTTTCCCTCTCTTCCCCTTATGTCTCCTGCCTTTCTCCTACTTTTCCTTTAGGTCTTTGCTTAAACAGGGAAACTCATAGGAAGTGTTTTCTGTCCCCCAAGATCAGACAGAGACAGCACCTTTCTGATGTGTCTGCACAGCACCTGTTTACCCCCATGTAGCACCTGTCATACAGTTTTGAAACTATCACTTTTCATGGTTATCTCCCCCAACAAGACTATACGGTCCTCAAAGACAAGGGCTGAATATCATTCACAGATGTACCCCAGCACCTAGCACAACGACGGACACACAGAGGGTAGTTTGTAGATGGTTCCGGATGCATGATGAGTAAATGGCTGCAGAATGGATGAATGTGAACAGGTCCAAGAAGGCTGCTGAGTCACGGACAGCCTAAGCAGGCATGGTTATGCAGCTGGTTAAGTCCCAAATGCACCAAAGAAGAGTATGTGTTTGGCTCTGGAGTCAAGCAACTTTGGAGGAGACCAGGAGGTCTTGCTATCACAGCTGAGTTGTATTAAGCAAGGTGAGGTCAAAGGCAAGGTAAAACCATCAAGTAGACAGAGTTGGTCTATGGGAATTCCAGCCTTTCCTTTCTGATGCTTTCACCGATTCCTGCTGTAGCAGTTCCTTATTTAAGCTGACTCCAGACAACAAACTCCTGTCACCTTTTTCCTCCTTTCTACACTACCAGCTCTCTAGACATCTTATCTGTGAAATCCCAGGCACTGATTGGTGAAAGACGCAATCATGAGTATGTTAACCACAAGATGTTCTCAGAAACACAGGCAGCTACCCATTCTGCTGCTAGTCAGATGGGCGAGAACCTCTGCATTCACTTCACGGAAGATCAGAGAACCTCCTAGGGGGGACACAAAATCAGCCCGAGAGAGGCACTGAGGTGTTACGGACAAAGTGCCTGCTCTAATTTCAGTGGTCTGGACCTGATCTTTAATGATGCACAAACCATATGTATACATTTTCGACCAACTGGAATCTATCATTTCTCTTAAGTCAGCTATTCTCTGGGCTTTGTTCCCTGTAAGGGAAGGAAACCTTGAGATATTCTCTCTTTTCAAACCTACATCCTCAGAAATCTATACCAATACTTTAATGAAGGGACTCGATTCTCCTCCAAGAACCACTCTGTGACAAAAGTATGTTTGGGTATAGCCTAATGTACTCATAATATATACAGCCACACAACAGAGCTAGAGTCCTGGTAGCCTGTTATTTACAGTAATTGTAGATTGTGAGTGGACATTTTAAAGAGAAGCTTACAAGTTAGTTGTACTTTCTGGTAGTAATTACCTCCCACAAACATGACTCACTTCGGCAGTTTAAATGCAAGAGTTGGGTGTCCCAAAATCAACAGTCTTATAAATAAATCTCTGAATCATGCACTGAATGCATAAATGCTTAAATATTTCTCCCTGATCTCAAAGACAGCTTTAGATTTAAGATTTTATGCCTTAAAATTCCTGAAGGGGGAAGAAGCACAAAGTTTAGGGAAGTCTCTGCTGTACTGTACCAAAGTTTCTGCACTTTGGAAGTCAAAGTCATCATCTTTGCAGGAAGAGACAGAAACTCCAGCAACCACAATGTTGGGTGTATGGTTTCTTCAATCCAGGAGAGGAGGCTGCTTTTTGTGCTAATGCAGCCCATTTGTTTCACTCACAGGATAGACTTTTATGGTAATACTGCAACCTTCAAGCTGTTGGGTGGGACAGCCCAGATGTCTCGGGGGTAATAGAACACGTAACTGAAGAAACGTGGCTGTGTCAACGAGGAATGGCAAAGAAAGAACAATCCGTGCCAGAATGACATATTCCCTTTTTTGGAATGCTCCCTCAAAGCTTTGGCTTTCCAATCCATGAAACATATTTTTTTACATTAAAAAAAAAAAAGCACACTTTGAAAGTATTAGCAGAAATTTCGGCACTGATGTCATCCACCTACTAGATTCATTTTTTGGTTAAGTCCTAAAGTTTTCTTTGGGTCTGTTGGAAATGGAGCTATCTCAGAATTCTCCATCTTTTTCTCACTCTATCCATGTATTTAGCACGTAATGTTAATCACCCACACAGGCCGAAGAGTAAAATCTAGATTCTGAACTCTTACCGCCTGCCTTACTCGTGTCGCTATAGATCCTGTTCTTTATCCCTGTTCAAAACTGCCACGCGGCAGCCGGCCGAGCACTAAATCCTACAGAATGTGCAGTGTCAGAAGAGAACTGCTGCTGTTGAAATTCTTTTTCAGGGTTTTCCTGAACTTGATGTCTATTTTGTTCCTGTTTTCCTCTCTCCAGCTGCTTCTGTTGCATTCCCATCTCTTGGAAAGATTCAGAGAATTACAAGGTTCCTCTGTGGCCAAGGGGAGAGACGCCTGCCAGGATACTGAACTTCTGGTGAAGGTTACTGAATGCGACAAAATGAACTAAGTACAGTAAATTATAATGTTGGCGCACACAGATGAATAGCCAATGGCGATGGCATTTTGTAGAGAGATCTGATATCACATAATAATAACACGACTACATCTAGACAGAGAGGAGCAGGGTGAAATACCTCTGGGGCATGCAGCAATTCCGTGGTTATGCAAGGAACAACCCAAAGCTCAGATCATCCCAGAATAATCCTCATGACAAAGAACTGGCATGGGCTGCACGTATTAGAAACACCATGTATAGCTCAGCATCACAGGCCAGAAACTTACCACCCAGCTCTCATTAAAAGCCCTTTGAACAAGAGGGAAAAACCAGGCCCACACAGTTTATTCTTTTGAATGCAAAAAATGATCACCTTGAATTGACTCTGGATTCATAGCATGACCAAATATGGGGCAAATTCCCTTTATATATCCATAGGGATTCTTACAGTATCCAGGATATTATTTCTGGTACAAGAAAAGTTTAAGTTTGAATGGAAAAAACCTATTTTGGAGGACATTCATCCCATGTCCATTCACAAATCATTTTTTAAACAAGAGTAATTTACTGCTAAGGACAGAGCTCCAAGGGACCTTAAAAGGCATCTGGGCAGAAGAGATGTGGTCTTGAGGCAAATCATAAAAGACTTGGGGTGAGGGCACAGGATATTCACTGACCCTCCGATCCGAGGCTCCTTGGCCAGAGGACAAGTGAGGTCTTATCCCCATAGACAGTAGTAAATCCTTCATTTTTTAAAATTCACTTTCAAAATAGTACCAAACTGTATGAATTTTCCCTGTAACTAAGAGAACGTACCTTACAAGGATTTGTAATTACATCATTAATATAAAAAAATGTGTTAATCTGATCCTAACAAATAGAAGAGAATGTACGAACATGCTTCCAGGAATAAGTGGGGTAACTCTTTTTTGCAAATGTTATTGCTACGTTCCGGAATTGGAAAACTGGTTCATACAAAGATGTTAACTTTTCCCAAATTTTCTTTCTCTCAGGATCTCCTCAAATGCTCTCAGCTTCACCTGCCTGCCTTTGCTTCACTGACCGTCCTGTGTTGGCTTTGCCTGGGCTCTCTCTGGGGTTTCTCTCTGATATGTAGACATGACACGCCGTGGGACTCACTGGGCATTGCTGGGTCATTTTCAAGCTTGAAGTGTATGGAATAGGCTCCCGGGGAGGTGATATTTTAACCAAAGACACATGAGGGCCGGCAGGAAAAAATCTCTCTTCCTCCCCCTGGATTGACTGGTTTGAAGTCCAACTTCCCAGAAGGCAGTACCAATGAGGTTGCACAGTGAGCTGCTCAGAGCAGCAGTGAACTAGGTGACTGACACCTTCTTGCAAAGGCTTCCTCTTCTTCCTTGCATCACTGCCTTGTCCCTCACAGTGTCCCTTGCAGTTGCACATCCTAATATGCTTAAGTCCTTTGTCTTGGCTTCTACTTTTTGGAGAAGCTGGACGAAGACAGGCTTTTCCAGGGAAAATACTACTGTGCAATTCATTTGGAAGAATAAACCATTACAAATAGTGTTCAGTTGCTTTATTAAATATAAACAGGATAAAGGACTAGCCTAACAAATATTAATATGTATTATAAATCTGCAATGACTAAATCCGTATGCTTTTCATGTAAGGAGAGCTAGGCAGAAACCTCAGCTAGGTAGAGCAACTCAGAATCAGATGCCTACTGTGTGTCTGGCCTATACCATGCACTGTAAATGAATGATCTCAGTCCTCACCAGGGCCCTGTGTAATAGGTATCATTTAGTCATCATTTGCAAATTAAAAGAAACTCGAGGCCTAAGTACTGTCCCGTACTCACCCAACCAATCACCCAACCAGTATATTGTAGAGATAGGATTTGAAGTTTTTTATAATAGGTACATAGTAATATTTAGTGAAAAAATAAGTATATATATGTATATATATGTGTGTATATATATATATATATGTAAAATTCATAAATAATAAAAGTTAAAATACATAGATTAAAAAGTTTAGGAGGAAAGCAGTACATATTCTGTTTTGTTTGTTTCCAGCTTGGGATTAAAGACTTTTTTTCTCTCTATAACTTTTTGTACTGTGGTAGACTCAATGCTACATGATCACACAAAGCATTTTACTCCTGCTGTGGACACACCGGAGGACTACATTTCCCAGCATCCTGCCAGGTATGGTCATGTGACCCATTCTGGCCACTGGGATATGGGCATTAGGTGTCAACTATTGCCAGGCCTGGCCCTGACAGGCTGCACAGACTCAGGCTCATGGTTCCAAGATCCCAAAGGACTCCAGACCCCCAGAAGGCAGTGGAGCCTCTAAAGGAAAGAGGTTAGATCCTGGTTGCTGCTAGAAGAGTAACCCAACCAGCAGGAATGTGAGATGAAGGAGAAGTCTTCTATTGTGTTCATTTCTCAGAGAGGCTACCAAGCTTCAGGGTTATTTGTGTTAGAGTCATTTTACTTATTATTTTTTGGGGGGTAGCAGCAGAGGGAAAGGGAAAGAGACTATCTTAAGGGGGCTCCCCACTCAGCATGGAGCACAAGTGGGCCTCAGTTGCACAACCCTGAGATCATGACCCGAGCCCAAATCAAGAATTGGAGGCTCAAGTCAGTGAGCCACCCAGGGGTCCCTGTGTAACAGTCATTTTAATTATCTTCATAAATATACATACTTGTCATTTTTTAAAAATTGAAAGTAATTCAAACAAAATACAGCAACATTAGTTATTTTGCCCAAGAATTCCAAATTTAGCTGGTGATTTTTTTTTAACTCCCTTAAAATTGTAAGAATTGAGTTGCCCATTCAAGGCAGTAATGACAGCAGCACTAGAAACAACAATAATTAACTCACTTTAGATGTAAAACGTCACAAATTTTCATAATTGTACATAGTCACGTAACCACAATCAATATCTGGAAGTTTCAATCACTCCTAAAAGTTCCCCTGTGGTGATCACCTCCCCCAGGATCCTGCCCCTAGGCAACCAGGGACCTATAACACTGTATTTGCTTAGAGTTTCACACAAATGGAATCACACAGACCTAACATTTTGTGATTGATGTTTTAAAAGATTTAATTTATTTATTTGAGAGAGAGAGTATGAGCAGGGGAAGGGGCAGAGGGAGAGGGGGAAGCAAACTATCTTCCCAGCAACCTGAGGTGGGGGGAGGTCCCAGGATCCTAAGCTGAAAGCAGATGCCTAACCGACTGAGCCACCCAGGCAACCCCATGATTGACGTTCACTTAACCTAATGTTTTTGAGATTCAACCATGTTGTTGCATATATTAATATTCTAACTCCTTTAATTGCTGAGTAATAGCAATTAAATATATTATAAATAATATTATAAATAATAGCAATTATAATTGCTATTTAATATAATATATAATATAATATATTATAAAAATAGCAATTAAATATATTATAAATAAATAATATATTAATGTTCTGACCCCTTCTTCTTGCCAGTAATAGAGTGCTCTAAGTTCTAGTTGTGTGCCCACAGCCCAGTTCAAGACTACCTTCTATAGGTGTGGCTGCATAACTAAATTCACTCCAGGGAGAGGTGGGCAGGAAGAGTAAACAGTATATCCAATTTCCAGGCAAGCTGCTCCCAAATGGCAAGTTGCTCATCCTGAATTTCTCCTTCCTGCAAGCTGGAAAATTTGATAACCACAGCAACCTTGGAAGCAACACGGTCAGGGTGGCGGAGCACCCCTATCGCCCTGACTCACCCACCTATGGATTGCTATCAGGGAAATAAATAAATTTCTATCTTACCTAAGCCACCGTAGTTTGGATCTCTTAGTTACAGCAGCCAAGTAATTATTAGTCTGACAAATGTGCTCCCCATGAAGCAGGGGCTATATTTTATTTCTCTTTGTAACCTCATCATGATCTAGCTCAGTGGCTTATATTGAATAAGCTTTCAGTAGCTGTTTACTAGAATAAATATTGAATAAATGAGCAAATGAATTCCATGTATGTGTAATGTTAGCACTGAGAGAAATATTTAAAATTTCAAAATCCCACATTGCTTTTATTTTTTAAACAACATCAAATGAAAGTATGTTCTGCAAGATTTGGCCTTGACACATCACAATATGCCTAAAGCTAAAGTTGGTAATGTCAAAAGTACAGAAAACAAGATGATTTTCAAAAATGGTACATATATCATAACACTTCAGAGTTTTTTCAAGTTTTAAAGTATTATAGAATTATAAAATAATACAATCAAGGATAAATTATTATGTATCAACCATTTAAAGTAATTTTACATACAAATTTACATTTTCCAAGTGTAATTTTGTTCTTTCCAAGAAAAGTGATCAATTTCCAAATCAGTTGAAACATTGCTATAACAATTAACTAGAAATATGTTTCATAAAGGGTAATCAGTATGAATCTAAGGGCTTGATCTCCCACTGAAACAAAAGTGGCACCTTGCTGACAAAATCTGGTCAAAACAATTCATAAATTTATCCTGCATTTCTTGGAAAAATTAGCTGTGTGAAAAACTATAAATGGTTTAAAATGTTATTTAACTCATCTCTAGTTACTATAATTAACTTAAAGACCTAGGTCAATTTTTTCTTTGTGTTATTTCACAAATACAATTTTTAAAAGACCGTTGCTATTCATGACTAACCTATTTAACACCAGTCATTCTTTCTGCTATTAAAGCTTTAGTGAAAAGCTCTCTCTTGCTCTCTTTTTTAAAGATTTATTTATTTGAGAGAGAGAGAACACACACATGAGTAGGGGGAGGGGCAGAAGAGAAGGAGAGAATCTCAGGCAGACTCTCTGCTGAGTTTGGAGCCCAATGGAGGGCTCAGTCCCACACCCTGAGATCATGACCTGAGCCAAAATCAATGTCAGAGGCTTAAGCAACTGAGGCACTCAGGCACCCCCAGGAGCTCTCTTTTTAATGTGAAAGCAACAAAATTTAGTGTACAGGCTAGATGTTGATATAGAAATACCGAGTTTTAGGGCTTATACTATTGTCAAATGTCAGTGTCTTGTTTATACCAGAGAAGCTAAGCCCGTCCAGCTCTTAGGAAATCCTACAAAGGGTTCCCTTTGCTCTTACTCCACTGGGTGAAGTTTTTTCTTAAGGTCAAACTAATCCTTAGCAACTATAATTGTATGTTATTACCATCAATTTACTTAGTAAAATTAAGCACTTGTTAGAGTACATTCTAACCCTAAAAAACAGCAAATCAATCTCCATCCCCAGTAAATGTTGTTTTAAATGTAATGATTGATTAGCATCCTTTTAATCTAATAAACTGTAAATGGTATGTTCTCATTGAACTCACATTGATATCTCAAACTACTTACCCTTCTTTCATTTAGGATAATGAAAAATCACTTAAGGTTATTTACATGGCTGGCATGTAAAGTTAAAGTAGCTATTCATCACTAAAACATTATGTGCAATTAATAAAATGGCATTTCATTGTGCAGGCATATGTCACTTTATTGTGCTTCACACATATTGCTTTTGCTTTTTTTTTTTTTTTTTTTTTTTAACAAATTGAAGGTCTGTGGAAACCCTGAGAAGAACAAATCTACTGGCGCCATTTTTCTAATACCATTGGCCCACTTTGGAATATTGCAGGAACTACCAAAATGTGTAGTTCCTGCAATATTCCAAGATTTTTCATTTTTATTCATTTGTTATGGTGATTAGGGATCATATCTTTGTTGTTACTACTGTACTTGTTTTTCGGTGTCACAAAATGTACCCATGGATGATGGCAAAGTAATAACGGTTGTGTGTTCTGGCTGCTCCACCCACTGGCCATCCCCACTCCTCTTTTCCCCTCTCCTCAGGCCTCCCTATTCCCTGAGACACAATAATATTGAAATTTGGCCAATTAATAACCCTACAATGGCTTCTAAGTGTTCAGGTGAAAGGAAGTATCACATGTCTGTCACTTTAAAACTAAAGCTAGAAATGATTGCATTTAGTGAGGAAGGCATTATAAAACAAACTGAGATAGATGGAGAGGAGAAGGGAGTTGGGGGAAATTGGAGGGGGAGACAAACCATGAGAGACTGTGGGCTCTAAAAAACAATCTGAGGGTTTTGGAGGGGTGGGGGATGGGAGGTTGGGTGAGCCTGGTGGTGGGTATTAAGGAGGGCATGTATTGCATGGACCACTGGGTGTGGTGCATAAACAATAAATTCTGGAGCACTGAAAAGAAATTTAAAAAATTAAAATTTAAAAAATAACTGAGCTAGGCCAAAATCTAGGCACCAGTTAGTCAAATTGCATGCAAAGGAAAAGTTCTTGATGGGAATTAGAAGTGCTACTCCAGTGAACACCTGAATGAACGATAAGACAGTGAACTAGCTTGATTGTTGACATGGAGAAAATTTGAGTGGCCTGGATAGAAGATCAAACCTCCATAACATTAAGCCAAAACCTAATCCAGAGCAAGGGCCCGACTTTATTTAATTCTGTGAAGGCTTAGAAAGGTGAAGAAGCTACAGAAGAGAAGTCTGAAGCTAGCAGAGATTGGCTCATGAGGTATAAGGAAAGAAGCCATCTCCATAAAAGAATAGAGCAAGAGGAAGCAGCATGTGCTGATGTAGAAGCTGCAGCAGTTCTCCAGATCTAGCTCAGATCGTTAGTGAGGGGGGCTACACTAAACAACAGATCTTCAATGTAGGTGAAACAGCCTTCTGTTGGGAGACGATGCCAACATAGTACATTACGAGCAAGAGAGAAGTCAATGCCTGACTTCAAACCTTCAAAGGGCAGGCTGCCTCTCTTAGTAGGGTCTAATGTAGCTGGTTGAGGCTAATGCTCATTAATTGTTCTGAAAATCCTAGAGCCCTTAAGGATTACATTAAATCTACTCTGCCTGGGTTCTATAAATGGAACAACAAAGCCTGAATGACAGCACATCTGTTTACAACATGGTTTACTAAATATTTTAAGGCCACTATTGAGACCTTCTGCTCAGAAAAGAAGATTCCTTTCAAAATATTAGTGCTCACTGACAATGCACCTGGTCATCCAAGAACTCTGATGGAGATGGACAAGATTAATGTCTTCATGCTTGCTAACACAACATCCATTCTGCAGTCCATGGATTAAGAAGTAATTTTGATTTCAAGTCTTATTAAGAAATACTTTTCATAAGGCTATAGCTGCCATACATAGTGCTTCCTCTGATGGATTTTGGCAAAGTAAACTGGAAACTGAGTCATGGAAAGAAAACTTTCCTTCTGGAAAGGAGTCCCATTCTAAATGCCATTAAGAATATCTATGGTTCATGGAAATAGGTAAAATATTAACCTTAACAGGAATTTGGAAGGAGTTGATTCCAGCCCTAATGGAGGACTATGAGGGATTCAAGACGTCAGTGGAGGCAGTCACCGCAGGTGTGGTGGAAGCAGCAAGAGAACTATGATGAGCAGAGGAGCCTAAAGATGGGACTAAACTGCTCATGATAAAACTTGAACAGATGAGCGGTTGCTTCTTATGGCTGATCAAAAAAAGTGGTTTCTTGAGATGGAATCTGCTCGTGGTAAGGATTCTGTGAAGATGGTTGAAATAACAACAAAAGATTTAGAATATTACATAAACTAAGTTGATAACGCAGTAGCAGGGTCTGAGAGGATCAACTCTAATTCTGAAAGAAGTTCTACCGTAAATAAAATGCTATCAAACAGCGTCACATGCTATAGAGAACTAGTTCATGAAAGAAAGAGTCAATAATGGGCAAAATTCACTGTTGTTCACCCCTGCCTTCAGCAACCACCACCCTGATCAGTCAGTAGCCACCTACCTCAAGACAAGACCCTCCATGAGCAAAAACATTATGACTTGCTAAAATCTCAGATGATAGTCAGCAATAAATTTTAGCAATTTAGCAATAAATTTAGCCATAAATTTTAGCAATAAATTTAGCAATAAATTTTTAAATTACAGCATGTTCATCAGCTTTTTAGACATATGACTATTGTACACTTAATAGACCACCATCCAGTGTACATGTAACTTTTATATGCACCGGCAAACCAAAAATCTCATTTGACTCACTTTATTGTGACACTAGCTTTATTGCAGAGGTCTGGAACCAAAACCACAGCATCTCCGAGGTATGCCTGGATTCAAAACTAGTTGTTCTAATGTGAATTTTAAGTAGGAACTGAGCTAAATATATTCCCCCATGTAATTTCTCCTCAAAAGCCTTAACAAACTGTTATTTGCAGAAGAATTTCAACAAATAATGATTATTTGCCCTACAATTAAAACTAGAATGGCTGCTTGACATTTAGAACTCAAAATGGAAAGTTCTTTTTATCCACCCTGCCTACCTTTGGGATTGCACTTATCTTGCTATTTGCCTGTGAGGGACTCAGCTCGTTTTCCGACTTAGGGTCACAGAGCCTTGGAAAACTATTGTATAATTTGAAAAATTACCATTTTACCAAAAGGGGTTTGCCTAAGGACCTCCCTCTATTTGCCTTTGATTCTATTTGCCTCTTGGGTGGGAATGAGGAAGAGGAGTAGTGGCTGGAAGGGATGGGAACAGTGAAGATATGCTGGGAAGGGAGTTATATAAGGTCAAGGTGAAAGCATCTGTCTCCTACGTCTTCTAAGACAGTGCTACTCTTGAGCTGGCTGAGAGGGACAGATTGCCCCAGGGGTAGTACACACCACCTGGAACTGACAAAAGGGATTAAGAATGATGATGGGTGGCTGCTGGCTCTCTGACTGTCACTTGGGTATTTTACACAACCAGATGCTTTCTTGGATTGACCAGATTAATTCCAGGCCCAAAGAGCAAAAGAATCATAAAACAGAGTCATAGAATGTGAGAAGTGAAATGAATTGTGGATATTACTGTCCTGATATTTAGAAAACCAAATATTTCCCATGACTTAACCAGATAGCACACAGGGCAGGAATCTGAGCTGAGAATCCAAATGCCAGGCCCCTCAGTCCATATCCTCATATTCTACACATTGTGGTGGTCCCAATCTTCAGACCCTGTCTTCCATCTACAATCATGCCTAAAGCAACAGGGCTAGTGGGGAGGTGAGAATGAGACTCACTTTTCTGCCTGGCTCAAGCCTTCTGAGAAAGTTTGTTATGGACTTTGAAGCATTCTCTTCCTCTTAGCCAAATCTCTTACTTCCTTTCCTCTTTACTGTGCCTTATCTGGGCAACCAAGGGTATGGAGTAGAGAAATCTTGGAGTCCATGAAAAGATGATGCAGAGATTACTGCCACTAAGGGGACTCAAATCAGTCACTGAGGCATGCTATAAAGACTGATAATAAAGTAAGTTAATAAATCTAGGCATTTTTTCATCCCCAAACTCCTCCACTCAGGAGGGTAAATTCTCACGCCATCACTATGATAGGTCTTTATAAATGGGGCACTGCTGAGGAGACTGGGTGACTCAGTCGGTTAAGTATACCACTTCTAACTTCAGCTCAGTTCATGATCTCAGGGTTATAAGACCGAGCCCCGCATCTGCCTCCTCAATGGGCATGAAGCCTGCTTAAGATTCTCTCTCTCTAGGGGCCCCTGGGTGGCTCAGTCAGTTCTGCATATACTTTTAGTTTCAGCTCAGGTCGTGAACTCGTAGTTGTGAGACTGAGCCTTGCAAAGGCCTCTGCACTTAGTTTTGAGTCTGTTTCAGATTCTCTCTCTGCCTCCCTCCCCCTCTCCCCGCCTTGCTTGCTCTCTCCTTAAAATAAATGAACAAATAAAATCTTAAAAAAGAGATTCTCCCTCCACTTCTGCCATTCCATCCTCCCTCTTTAAAAACATAAAAAATAAATAAATGGTGGGAATGCAAGTTGGTGCAGCCTCTTTGGAGAACAGTGTGGAGATTCCTTGAGAAATTAAAAATAGAACTTCCCTATGACCCTGCAATTGCACTCCTGGGTATTTACCTGAAAGATACGGATGTCGTGAAAAGAAGGGCCATCTGTACCCCAATGTTTATAGCAGCAATGGTCACGGTCGCCAAACTGTGGAAAGAAGCAAGTTGCCCTTCAATGGACGAATGGATAAGGAAGATGTGGTCCATATACACTATGGAGTATTATGCCTCCATCAGAAAGGATGAATACCCAACTTTTGTAGCAACATGGACGGGACTGGAAGAGATTATGCTGAGTGAAATAAGTCAAGCAGAGAGAGTCATTTATCATATGGTTTCACTTATTTGTGGAGCATAACAAATAGCATGGAGGACATAGGGAGATAGGAGAAGGAAGTTGGGGCAAATTGGAAGGGGAGGTGAACCGTGAGAGACTATGGACTCTGAAAAACAATCTGAGGGGTTTGAAGTGGCGGGGTGTGAGAGGTTGGGGGAACCAGGTGGTGGGTATTATAGAGGGCACGGATTGCATGGAGCACTGGGTGTGGTGCAAAAATAATGAATACTGTTATGCTAAAAATAAAAAATAAATTTAAATAAATAAATAAATGGGGGCACTTCAGAAGCCTCCCTCCCTTTTTTTTTTCCTTCACAATTCCCACTGCAGAGTGTTTTCTTGTTGACACCTGCACTGGCCTTACTATCAATAAGTCTGCCCATATTTATCAGTTTGTAAATCATATGAAATATGTCTTTTCTTATTAATAAACGTGCATGGTAGTCAGTCATACTAAAAATGAAATTGTCTTAAAAAATGACATTCTTGGGGTGCCTGGGTGGCTCAGTGGTTTAGGCCTCTGCCTTCGGCTCGGGTCATGATCTCAGGATCCTGGGATCGAGCCCCACATAGGGCTCTCTGCTCAGCGGGGAGCCTGCTTCCCCCCTCTCTCTCTGCCTGCCTTCTGCCTACTTGTGATCTCTGTCTATCAAATAAATAAATAAAAATCTTTTAAAAAAAAATGACATTCTTTGGGAAACCTGGGTGGCTCAGTTGGTTAAGCATCTGCCTTTGGCTCAGGTCATGATCCCAGGATGCTAGGATTGAGTCCGGCATCAGGCTCCTTGCTCAGCGGGGAGCCTGCTTCTCTCTCTGTCTCTCCCTGCCACTCTACCTGCTTGTGCTCTCTCTCTCTCTCTCTCTCTCTCTCTCTCTGACAAATAAATAAATAAAATCTTTTTAAAAAGTTAGATTCTTTAGTACCAGTGTTCCAATGACCCACTCAACCTGGTTCATCTATAGTACTCTTCTCCCCTTATGAAATTTTTAGCACTAACTTTTATCTATTGAATGCTTCCTCTGTGCAATCATGATTTAAAATATTTTTCATGCTGGACTCATTTATATCTTGTAATAAGTGTATGGGGTAGGTTCTGATATTATCTCATTTTACAGATGAGGAAACTGACTTACAGAGTTTAAGTATAATCATTTGTCAAGGGCCACACCTACTAACGAACAGAGCCAGGATCTGAACCAAGGCAGCCTGGTTCCATGCTGTTTCCTATTACCCATGTTACACTACTTCTCTAGAGGTCAGCTAGTCTTCAATAGCTGTGTGTGTGTGTGTGTGTGTGTGTGTGTGTGTGAGTGTGATATAATATAATCGAAAAGAGCACAGATTTTAAAGTCAACGAAACACTGAGCTTAATTCCAGCTCGTCCTCTATATGTTATTTGCTTTAAACAAGTTCTAAATGACTTCGCTTTCTCACCTATAAAATGAGAATAGAAATGACTACCTCACTGAGTTAAGGAATTAAATAGGACATGCACAGAAAGGGTCTAGGTGTGCATGACTCCTAGCAGGGGCCCAACATAAGTTAGCACCCTCCTTTCCCTCTGGTTCTGACCCAGTTATTTAATCTGACTGTTCTGGTCAGTCTATTCTCATTAATGTAAACCTTAAGACAAGAAGGGTTAGATCACATTATGGACATTATATACAGTACTTCCTTTCAGCCTGATTCTTTGGCTTTCCAGACTCTTACGTGTTTCATTACAGTCAGAAGCATGAAAGCAATCCTCGGGAACTGGATTTTCAATCAGAAAAAGATGATGTAGAATAAGGAAACAGACTGACTGTTATGTAAAATTTGGTACATATTTTTGATTCTTATATTTCTATAGTCTCAGTATCTTAAGCTGTTTTTCCTTTCTAAAACATACGTTCAGGATCACAAGAATAACACAGCCCATCACCTCCTTCAGTGTTCATTCCTTTTTGCATCTGTTTAAAATGTTAAGAGGTTTGACTGGTAAGAAAGGCAATGATCCCTTTCAACCCAAGCTAATTTATATAATTTCTAGTTAAAAAATTGTCTAGTGTAAAGGACTTGTCCAAATGTAACCAGATTTATCAAAAACATACATTTTCCAGCTCCTAAATGAGATGTGAAACCTTTATAGCCAGCTCGGCAGAGCATTCCACACCCCTTGGCACAGGACAGAGCAAGCTCGGTCAGGGTGAGGGCTGGGATCTGGAAGGTGTTCAGCTCTCGCAGCTCTTGACCACAATGTGGGGATATATCAGGAGAGCTTCAAGGGACTGAACTTCATGTGATTGACTGGGGAAAGGTACTTATTGCCTGTACAATCACCAACGGAAACTTTACTTTGGGAAAGTGTCATAGGGAAGATGGATGGTCAACCTGTTTACTTCTTCTAGAGAGGACACCTAGTGTCCTCTCTAGACGGATGCTGCATGTATCCGTTAGCAATGCTCTCAGTGCACTACTGAGTGAGAATCATCAGAGCTTTGATTGAGACAAACCCTAACCTTTGTATGATGTCACAGAATTGCATACGTGGAAAATGCCTCATCCCAGTCCCTGCCTCCTTCTAAATGGTATTTAATGTATTGGGGGCAGAGTATTGTCAGTGTGCTTCTCCAGTGTCTCCAAGCAAATACCCTCTACTGTTTGGTGACCCAACACTGATCTTGCACACTATTATGCTTTAGAATGGGTGACTGTTTGTAACTGTATCCATAGGAAGAAAAAGAGGACATGGAAGGAAAGATGAAAAGCCTTGACTGAAGTAGAAAACAAAGAGCATGGATTTTAAACCCAGAGAGGGTGGTTGCAGCTCGGTCACTTGCTAGTGTGTCACCTTGTACAAGTAATTTAACCTCTGAGCCTCAATTTCTTCAGCTGTAAAATGGGGATAATACATAAATTGGATCATAGATAGTGCTAAAAATAGTCATCTATTATTACTGTGTGCTTCCTATGTACAGCATTTGGTTCCAGCACTTTATGTATTCATTTAGTATTCAGAACACTTCTAAAGAATAGATTTTTATTGCAATCTTGACTTTACAAGGAGGAACTGAGGCACAGTAATTGACCTAGTCATAGCCATTACTATGAATAATCATGGTGTCATACTGTTGGGATTTAAAAGCATTAACGTCTAATAAAGGCAAGTAAAACCAACAGGAATTTCTTCACTTAAAAATATTATATAATCAAGACATATATGGAAAAAACTGAGTAGGAGGTAAGATAAATCACTCTTTAGATTTGTACTTGATTTCCTCCCCCTTTCTTTCTTTCTCCAAAATGGTAGGTCATCATGAAAACCATTTGCAATAAAGGAGAGTTATGAATTAAAGAGCTCTGTAAAAAAAAAAAAAAGTGATTAGAAAGTGAAATTATTTTCAAGTCCTAGTGAGAACAGAGAAAATGGATGCGGGCAGGAGTAGCCAAAATAATTTTCCAAAATGTTCTCAAACTAAAAAAGAAGAGTTTCCGAATTGAAAGGAGACTAGCACAATGAACAAGAAAATACCAACACCAAGTCACATCATCACGGAAATGTAAGAACATCAGAAGGAAGAGAAGACCCTAAAATCTTCCCAAAAGGACAAACAAGCAAACAGACTGCCTGCAAAGGTGTCAAATCTGACATCAGATTTGGGGAAGCATCAAACTCCCCAACAACACAGAATGGTGAAATCTCTTCAAAAGTTTGAGGCAAAATTATTCCCAATCTAAAACATTACACCAAAATTACCATTTTTTTCAGATATGTTATGAAATTCAAAGGATCACAAATTTTATCTCCTCTTGGGGCACCTGGGTGGCTCAGTCGTTAAGTGTCTGCCTCTGGTTGAGGTCATGATCCCAGGGTCCTGGGATTGAGCCCTGCATCGGAATCTCTGCTGGGCAGGAAGCCAGCTTCTCCCTCTCCTACTCTCCCTGCTTGTGTTTCCTCTCTCACTGTGTCTCTTTCTGTCAAATAAATAAATGAAATCTTAAAAAACAAAAAAGAATTTTACCTCCTCTCCATATTCTTTTTCAGGAAACTACTAGAGAATCTGTTCAACAAAAAAGAGGAAGTAAATGAAGAAAAAAGAAAACTTGAGATACAGGAAAGAGAGGATGCAGGAGACTAAGGAAATTCCCAGGACTTAGTGAAAGAATGTTCCAGAATGACAGCTGTGCAACAGCCCTGGACAGCAGGGCTATATTTCAGCAGGAGGACTGAAAAGCCATTGGAGAGAAATCTCCAGAGAGGGGAAAATGGACTTGATTGATTTGCTGCTGTAAGTTATCTTTTAGTTGTTTGGAAGGTATGTTACAGCACTAGAGAAAAGTATATAGTGATAGATACACAGAAACTAAACAAATAACAATATAAGCAAGGTAATTATTAATTCTAGGAAGAATAAAAAGTGCTACAAAAAAGGAAACAAAGTATACTACCCGAATGAGCACAGAAACAATTTATGTAGTTCTATTCATGTAAACAGTAACTATTGATTTAGCCAAAAATTGAAATTTCACTCCATCAGTAAGATGGGAGAGGGGGTATGGAGAGTGTTGGGCACTTTAACTATAGCCCCACCTATCAAAGTATCCAGTTGATATTGTCTAGAATTCATAAACCAAGAACTGGATTCAAGTATATTACTTACAATGTTGAGAGCAGATAAAAGAATTTTATCTGCCTCTGCATCATCAGTTTGGTAAGTTAAGAGGGATAGTGAGAGAGGAGTGTTGTTTTTCAACAAGGCTTTTATTTTATTTTTTTTTAACTGAGATGTAATTGATATATAACATTATATTAGTTCCGAGTGTACGGACTTCAGGTTTTTTAATCCCAAATATGTAAATATGCTCATGTACTACTCACAGATGAAAAAAAATATTCATTTAACAAGGACTAATTGTGAGTTGTTAACCTTCATCAAAAATGCTATATTAACTTAAAGAAGCTGCCTTTAGAACCATATTAAATGATTCCAATCTGATGGGTAAAGATTATAATTTTGTTCTTGTAAAAAAAAAAATAAATCCTGAATTTAAGAAGTTAATTTTAGTGCCTCAAACTGATGGAAAACAAGGAGAAAAATTAAGGATGAGACATATTCAGTAAGAGAAAGAGAAATAAAGAGGAGAAAATGAGAGAAGAAAAAATAAGTTAGGAAAAAAAACTTGAAGAGGAAATAACACTGAAAGCCGAGGAACTGTGGAAACGTTTATGTACTTAGTATAAAGTGGGAAAGAAAACAGACTCACAGAGACCTGTGCTGGTCATCCACAAGCATAAACAGAAAGCAATGGGAATGAAAATATTTAATGAGGGCAAATAAAGCATTTTAAAATTTATTGGTAACTTGATTTGAAACTAATTCCTAGAAAGGTTTATCTTTTTTACTTTTGAGCTTAAGAAAGGAGACTCATGAAATTACATGAATATTAACAATCCATTAAATACATGAATTATATATTTAATTATAATTAAAGAGAATAGAACCAACACATTTTGAGAGGGAAAAAGAGCATTTCTAAAGTGGCTGAAAGCTCTTCCTTGGTGTGTATGTAACTGGGGATTCCAATGCTGGAGAACAGTCTTCTCTGGAACAGAGGACCATGTAGGGCAAATGAAGATTTGGAAAAGATCTCAGAAGTGTAGGGTTGTTTTTTTCTTCTCTAATTGAAAACAGCTTTAACTTTGAATTAATACCCCTTTCCTTGTATACTTTAATAACTATTTATGCTACATAAATTTCCAAACATTCGGAGTTTCTGGGTAAAGTGATATTTAAAGCCTCATTTCCATGCATCCAATGCATTGTGAAATCTGAATGCCTGTCCAACACTATGGAAACTACAGGTCCCAGGTAGATGGTTCTAAAGCCAAAGTTGCCATTTTGAGGTCACCATTATTTATCATACCAGAATTTTGAAGCCCTATCAACTGTGTGGAGAAAAGGAAGAAAAATGCTTTATGTTTTTTGTAAGGGAAATGTAAACATGATCTGCTTATTTTCTAATAATTTATACTTATTTATTTTGTAATCATTTCTAGGTATATTCACAAGAATTCTAGGAATAAAAGTAGCCCAGGTCTGCACTATGCTTTTCCCTCTTATGTTCTGGGCCTGTCTTCTGAAGAGGAGGAGTAAGGCAAGCCTTATTTAGAGATCTTACTGGCTTTCTACATGCAACTTTTATCTCATCATTGTTCTTTGTCTGCCAGCCAAGTGGCTCATAATTTGTCTCTAAGCAACACCCTTCTGGGGACAAATTACTGCAAAAGGTGCCACATAGATTAATTGTCTTTTGAATATGACTGTAAATGAACATGAATATAGAAAATATATAATTGTTTTTCCTATACCAACAACAAAACAGAAGAAAGGGAAATTAAGGAGTCGATCCCATCTACAATTACACTCTAAAACCATAAGATACCTAGGAATAAACCTAACCAAGGAGGCAAAGAATCTGTACTCAGGAAACTATAAAGTACTCATGAAAGAAATTGAAGGAGACACAAAGAAATGGAAAAACTTTCCATGTTCTTGGATTGGAAGAATAAATATTGTGAAAATGTCTATGCTACCTAAAGCAATCTACACATTTAATGCAATCCCTATCAAAATACCATCAACTTTTTTTAAAGAAATGTAACAAATAATCCTAAAATTTATGTGGACCCAGAAAAAAACCCAAATAGCCAGAGGAATGTTGAAAAAGAAAGCCAAAGTTTGGTGGCATCACAATTCCAGACTTCAAGCTCTATTACAAAGTTGTCATCATCAAGGCAGTATGGTACTGGCACAAAACAAACACATAGATCAATGGAACAGAAGAGAGAGCCCAGAAATGGACCCTCATCTCTAGGGTTAACTAATCTTCGACAAAGTAGGAAAGAATGTCCAATGGAAAAATATGTCTTCAACAAATGGTGTTGGGAAAATTGGACAGCCACGTGCAGAAAAATGAAACTGGACCATTTACTTACACCACACACAAAAATAGACTCAAAATGGATGAAAGACCTCCATGTGAGACAGGAATCCATCATAATCCTTGAGTAGAACACAGGCAGCAACCTCTTTGACCTAAGCCACAGCAACGTCTTCCCAGAAACATCGCCAAGGCAAGGGAAGCAAGGGCAAAAATGAACTATTGGGATTTCATCAAGATCAAAAGCTTTTGCACAGCAAAGGAAACAGTTAACAAAACCAAAAGACAACTGACAGAATGGGAGAAGATATTTTCAAACAACATATCAAAGGGCTAGTATCCAAAATATATAAAGAACTTACTAACTCAACATCCAAAGAACAACTAATCCAATCAAGAAAATGGGCAGAGGACATGAACAGACATTTATGCAAAGAAGACCAACAGATGGCCAACAGACACATGAAAAAATGCTCAACATCACTCGGCATCAGGGAAATACAAATCAAAATCACAACGAGACACTACCTCACACCAGTCAGAATGGCTAAAATTAACAAGTTGGGAAACAACAGATATTGTAGAGGGTATGGAGAAAAGGGAACCCTCTTACACTGTTGATGTCTATCATCTGTCTATCTATCTATCTACATGTGATGGAATATTACTCAGCCATAAAATATGAAATATTGCCATTTACAATGACAAGGATGGAGCTAGGATATATTACACTAAGAGAATTAAGACAATCAGAGAAAAACAAATACCATATGATTTCACTCATATGTGGAATTTAAGAAACAAAACAGATGAACATGGGGGGGTTAGGCAAACCAGAAAATACACTCTTAACTATAGAGAACAAACTGAGGGTGGCTGGAGGGGTGGTGGTGGGGGATGGGTTTAATTGGTGATGGGTATTAAGGAGAGCACTTTTGTGGAGCACTGGGTGTTATACATAAGTGATGAATCACTAAATTTTACTCTTTAAACTAACATTACACTATATGTTAGCCAACTGGAATTTAAACAAAAACTTGAAACTACAAAAAAAAAAAAGAGAGAGAGAGAGAGAGAGAGAGAGGGAAAGAGGGGCACCTGGGGGGCTCAGTGGGTTAAAGCCTCTGCCTTTGACTCAGGTCATGATCTCAGGGTCCTGGGATCGAGTCCTGCATTGGGCTTTTTGCTCACCAGGGAGCCTGCTTCCTCTTCTCTCTCTCTCTGCCTGCCTCTGCCTACTTGTGATCTCTGTCAAATAAATAAAATCTTTTTAAAAAAGAAGAGACAGAGAGAGAAGTGATATACATACACACACTCATACAATGGAATAGTGAAAAAAGAATGAAATCTTGCCATTTGCAACAACGTGTATGGAGCTAGAGAGTATAATGCTAAGCAAAATAAGTAAGTAGAGAGACAAATACCATGATTTCACTCTTATGTGGAATTTAAGAAACAAATCAAACAAGGAAAGGGAAAAAAAGAGAGAGAAATCAGTAAATATATTCTTCTTCTTCTTCTCCTTCTCCTTCTTCTTCTTCTTCTTTTTTCATAGAGAGAACTTAAGCAGGCTCCATGCCCAGTGCAGAGTCCTACACATGGCTTGATGTCAGGAGTCTGGAGATCATGACCTGAGCCGAAGCCAAGAATTGGACACTTACTGACTGAGCCACCCACATGCCCCAAGGAACAGATTCTTAATTATAGAAAACAAACTGACGGTCACCAGAGGGAGATGGGTGACATAGGTGACGGAGACTAAGGAGTGCAGTTGCTGTGATGAGCACAAGGTGCTGTATGGAAGTTGAATCACTATATTATCTACCTAAAACTAATAAAATACTGAATGTTAAAAAAAAAAAAAAAGTTTTCCTTTAGATAGACAAGTATATACGTATACTCCATGGAATACTTTTCCACATTAGAAAAGTCTCTGATTATAATCAAAAAGCTTGAATTAAATTTTGTAAATTTCAGTTAGCATATAATTTACATTGTTATGACTAAAACCCAAGCCATATTCTTGCTGGAAGTTGGTTCTTACTAAAATACCAGTGGTCCTCACGTTCCTAGAGGACTTTCAAGAAATTCAGTCAATCTTATTTTTCCATCATGGAAAACTTCCTTAATAAAATGACAGAAAAAGTAAATTTATTCCACAAGTATTTGTTAAGCACCATCTCCTAGGTGCTGGGGATTCAGTAGTAGGCCAAAACATACAGAAAGCCCTACACTAATTAAAAGTACTTTGGGAAAGATGAAAGCACGGAAGGAAAGTCAATGTAAAAGTAAACTTCTTTTTACAGAAATGTGCTGGTATTTGCTATACAAAATATTCTTGGATTTGGAAAACAGGTTGAAGACTGGTTAATTTATGTGGTTAAAATTCACTAAAGTATAATGAAAGAAATTAAATTATTCAGTAACAACTAAAGTACACATTTAGTTATGGAGGGAACATATATAGTCTTTAGATTTCACTTCCTATATCATGGAGAGCCTACACATAAAGGATTATATTATATCCTAATTCCTATATCATCTCATGGCTCCACTTCAATGTGGCAAAAATCTGTATTTCTGTAACATGTTTTTTATATACTTTCACTGCTGATGTCTGAGATTAATCAACTACTATTAGCCTCAGGAAGTGCCGTATCTATTATATGAGAATTCTCCACTTATTCCCACATAACAGTAGCAACAATAACAACAAAAGGGACAATAGACTCAGAGTTATGACAATTACTCAGATTTTTAAAAGGGGGTAAAGAGGTGGAAAGGGATGAGTAAAGAACTGCGCAATTAACCAGTGAGCTCATATACAGAATTCCTCTTCAGTCTCCTCCTGCGAGGCAGATGACAACAAGGAGAGGGAACAGGTAGGCAGTCAGAGAGTCAAGGTCAGCATGGGAGAAACCCTGACACCATGGCTTTGGGAATCAATATTCCTTCTAAAATCTTCATTAAATGAGGAATAAGACAGCTAATAAAATAAGTTACGCTGTTCTTTTTTTTTAAAAAGATTTTATTTACTTATTTGACAGACAGAGATCACAAGTAGGCAGAGAAAGAGAGAGAGGGAAGCAGACTCCCTGCTGAACAGAGAGCCCAATGCAGGGCTCGATCCCAGGACCCGAGATCATGACCTGAGCTGAAGGCAGAGGCTTAACCCACTGAGCCACTGAGGCACCCCAAGTTAGGCTGTTCTTAATCAAGGCAGAGAACAGAGGGAATTCTACATGGCCTACCACTTAAATAAAAGGCCAGTGAGTGAAACACTGGTTCTCAAACTTGAGTGTGCATCAACATCTCCACAAGGGCTTGTTTCTGACACAGATGGGACATGAGGATTTACATTTCCAAGTGATACTGATGCTGAGAGTCCAGGGATCAGACTTTGACCACCATTCTCAAGAGATACACACACACAAAAGATACAGAAAAGGAGCATCACCTGGTGCCTGGGTGGCTCAGTCGTTAGGTGTCTGCCTTCAGCTCAGGTCATGATCTCAGGGTCCTGGGATCGAGCCCTGCATTGGGCTCTCTGCTCAGCAGGGAGCCTGCTTCTCCCCCACCCCACCTGCCTCTCTGCCTACTTGTGATCTCTGTCTGTCAAATAAATAAATCTTAAAAAAACAAAAAAACAAAAAAAGAAACAAAAGGAGGGGCATATGACAGGAAAAATGCTACAATGGCTCCCATTATTTTTGTGCCCCTCTCCTTGAGTACAGGTGGAATCTACACATGTGACAGTGTCACTCTGATGATTAAATTAATAATAAGTTAACTATGAGTAATCAAATAAAAGATTGTCCTGGGTAGGTTTTACCTAATTAGGTAAGCCTTTAAAGAAAAGTGAAGAGTCAGAGACACACGTTTCAGCTGGCCCAGAAGAAAACAACATCTGTACTGTGAACCACCTATGGAGGCCACATATCCCCTATATTTAACTGGACGAGTATTTATTAACTATTATTTGTAAGACCCTAGTGGACTCTTCTATGAATTTTTAAAAAAATCACAGTTCTGTTACTCAACGGGTTCAGTGTCTAATAAGAGGGAATACAAACAATTTTTCTTCAAGGCAGACTATAGTAAAAGTCCTAAGAGATACATAAGCAAATTGTTAGAGCAGTTTAAAGGAAGAACAAGTCACATCTGGCTGGGAATAGAAATATTTACTAGAGAAAGAGGCATGGGAGAGAGTATTAAGAAATAAGGAAGATTACCATAAACAGAGATATTGGGGGGAAAAAAGAGCAAAGAGAGGATCTATTCCAAGGAGATGGGCCAAATAAACAAAAGCTTAGAGGTATAGAAAAATTCAGGGCATATTTACAGAATTGCAGGTGGTCTACTAGGAGTATAGTATAAGTATCAACAAGGCAGGAGAGGAAGATGAGGCCAGAAAATTAAGTTATAAGGGCTTCTAAATGTTTAAAAGGATCAGTAATTGGAAGAATCAAAATGGGAATCAGTGATGCGAGCCATCTGTAGAAGTCAGTGGGACAAGAATTAACTGGTGACATAGTAAGTCGATGATTTATCAACTTTAAATTCCTTCTTTTCTGCTAAAAGTTTCAAAATTGTTCCAGGGAATTATATTACCTTAATTTTAAATATAAGTATGTGTCTGTGGATATTAAGAATAGAAGTGATATGAGGCTCAGAATTCCATTACACTTAGAAAGATAACCTTCATGACAAACTGGAAATCTCTCATATATTTCTCTAGCTGTTTATATGTACTACAAACAGCTTACCCTAACTTTCATTACTTACTCTTAATGCTAGTTGCGTATCTATATCCCAATATTTTATCCTTTGCCAATCTGGTCTTCATTTAGAGGGATTTTATCTCCTTGGATTTTCCTTTCTAAGGACAGAAAATTCTCATTCTGCTTTTCCAAACAGTCATTAGAAATGTAGCTATCCCTATGAGTCAGTACAATTCTTTATCTTTCTGATATTGGTCACATGTGTCCCTGTTCTCAATCTCTAGGAGGTATCACATGGAAGAAAAGAGATAACATCCCCTTCCTATAACATACAGAAATTTTCTTACCTTATTTTTAATTTTTAAAAAAGTATTTGAAAGGCCTTGTTTGGATTACAAACACTTTTTTCTTTAAGTAAGAAATTTTTTAGGTATGAATTACTTAAAATATTTTTTTCTTTAAGTAATATTTATTCTTTATGTAAGAATTACTTCCAGACTCCTTCTAGATTATATATAACTTATCTGACATAAAATGTTTAGTATTTAAATAGTAGTGTTAGTAACTAACCGGCTCAGCAACACACAGAAAATTTGGATCTTGTAAATCATGGATCAATTGAAAAGTTTAATGTGAAAAAATCAACTTCCATTTTAAGGGATACACCTTGGAGTACACCAACGCTCCTCCTGAGGGGAAAAAAAAATAGACAAATAGAAAATGAGATGCATAAAACATCTATTTAAATGCATCAGTGACCTACTGAAGCAATGAAAAGGAAGGGAGGCCAAGATTCTGAAGTCTTGAGAAGAAACCACCATGGAAAGAAAAGCTGAGAATCCTTCGCTGCTCTTTCCCCAGGGAAATTTGGCAGTGCTGGATCCTAGAATCAGAACTGGCTACTAACGAGACACACCAGCAGAGTTTTGGGTGGCCTTGCAGTACTGGAGATACAAACAGAGATTTATAGGGCTAGTACTCAAGGGAAAAGGACTGCTAAGAAAGTAGCTGAGCTACCTCACAGTATTGCTGCTTCAGCACACATTTTGTTTAGCCAAGTGACCTGCAGGGGCTTCAAACTGACACTAGCCCCTCATATAACAGCTTTTGATAGTCACAAGCAAATTGTGATCAATTTGATAGACAGATAACAGCTTTTGCAGTCACAAGGAAATTGTGACCCATAATCTCCCCTGCTTCGTGGGGACTTCTTCTTTGTGCACCCCATCAGCCTACCAAAACCCCATTCTTTTTGGTTTGAATTGACCAATCTGACCTTAGCTTGGGAACCCCAAAGCACTTGGCCCATAGACCCTAATAAAGACATGTGCCCATGTCCTGCCTCTTTCTTTGCCTGCATCTTTCTTTGACCTCTTGATGTTGCTTATTGATGTGCCATGTACTTTCTCCAAGATCTGTAGAAAATAAACTTCTCTATTTCTATTTCAGCTTCTCTTATGGACTTTTGTTGAACCATGGCCCACCATCTGGTACCCTGTGCTCCACTTAACAAATGTTAACTTAACAGAGTCAAAAGAGAGACAGATGAAGCACTGGAATTGGCACGTGGTATTTTCCCCAAGATATTTGTTGAATTCTAAAGCTGAATGAGGTGGGGAACTAAGAACCTAAAAACAAAGACCACAAAAATCAGATCTGGGTTTCTGGCTGAGTAGAAAAAAGTAATAAATGTAAGGATTAAACAGAAGAAGACGCACCAGTGAACACATCAGGTCTCCTACTGAGAGCTCAAGAGAGCTATACCCTGGAGAGGTAAATGGAGCCCTATCTCCTGTGAACAAAGCTTACTTCAATTGGATTTAGGTGATCAGTCTTCACTCCTGTCTAGCAGAAGAAAAGGTCAAACTGGAGAAAGATTACATGACCTGGAGCCTCTATGATTTTTTTAATACCCAATGTCCAAAATTAATTTAAAAAATTATTTAGCATGCCAAGAAAAGGATCATATAAACAAAACTTAAGAGACGAAAAAGACCTCTATATGACTTGGTGATTGGGTTTAGCAGATAACAACTTTGGAATGACTATGATTAACATGTTCAATGAAATAGAGGAAAAGGAAAAATTACATTAAAATAGTGAAAAGGGCAAGAATTAAAATTAAAAATTCAACACATGGCTTTAATAACAGATTATATACAAGGGATTAAAAAGGTAAGTAAACTCAAAGACACATGATTGTGAAATAGCAATACTAAAGAATAAAAAATGAGTGGTGAATACAAAAAGGAATATGAAATATATGTGAAGCATAGTAGAAAAGTCTAACAAAAATGTAATTAGAGTCTTGTGAGGAGTGGAGAGAGAGAGAGTGAAACTGAAGAAATATTTGAAGAAATAAAGATGACTAGTCCAAAAGATGAAAGACATCAAAATACAGATTAATAAGCTCTGTAAACCTCAAGAAGGATAAAATACAAAGGATAAATATTCTTAGCACATCAGAATAAAACTTCTAAAAAAAGTTCAAAGCAGCCAGAGAAAATTTTTACTTGAAAAGAATCCACATATTTGTTGGTAAGTTGTCCACAATAATAGAAACCATAAAACAATGATATGACTCCTCAAAGTCTTTCAAAATGATAGTAATACACTTTTCCAAAAAACAAAAACTGACACTGAAATAATTTGTTGCCAATAGACCAAAAGAAGGAAAATAATCATAGATGAAAACACCAAATATATTAAAATCATGAAGAGTTAGAGGAAAACTAGACATTTAATTGAATACTGACTCCACAGCATGATGATGGTGGTGATGTCATCATATAGGGTTCAAACTACAGAAAATCTATAATGCATATAATAAAGAAGGCAGAAGGGTGTAAACTGAATTAAGAACTTATTAGAGCTAAGGATTATCTGGGAACTGTTAAAAGTAATCATTTATATCAGCTTGTTAGAAATCAAGAACATAAATTATAATCTCTAAGATAATCACTAAAGTTAAACAATGACTAACAAGTAACATATGAAAACAAAATAATAAAAAGCATTAATATAAAGTAGGCAAGAAAGGAGGAAAAAAACCCATAATATTGGCCGGTCAAATAGAAAACAACAGAAGACAGATTTAAACCCAACAGTGTCAGTAATCACAATAAATGTAAGTGGGTTAAATATTTTAAGAAACTAAGACTGTCACACCAGATAAAAACAATTCAACTACATTCCAAATCTAAGAAACACATTTTGAATATAAAGATACAAACTGAAACTGAAAGTATGAGAAAAGTTGCTTTAGTTATAGTAACACCAGATGAATAGATTTTAAAACAAGAATGATTATCAGAGATAAAGAGGAATTTTAATAACAATAAAGGGATTAATCCCCAGGAAATATACATTTCTAAATCTGTATGCACTCCAAGACAAAGATTCAAAATATATAAGGGAGAAATTAACAGTACTAAAAGAAAAAATGCCCCAAATATAATCATAGCAGGGAGACTAATAAGTTCATCCAAGTAGTTCATAGAGCAAACATGCCAAATCTTAGAAAGGCTATAGAAAATCTGAACACTACAATTAGCAAAGTTGGTCTAATTTATGCATCAAGAAGAAAAGAATTCACATTCTTTTCCAATGTATATGAAATATTTAATAAGCTCTACTATTTTGGGGTCACAAAAATGTCTCAACAAATTTTATCGTGATCATGGTATCTCCCCTGCCAGGTAAGTATGTCTCAACAAATTTTAAAAGAAAAAATTATTTAGAGTATATTTTTGATCAGATTGGAATCCAGCTAGAAATTGATACTAAACCCAACTCCCTGCAAAACAACAACAACAATAACACATTATAATCCATTAAACAGCTGTGAAAAGGAGCATTTTATGAGGTGCAATCTCTTCAAAAAATGGATCAAACTTTTTAACTCAACATACTCATGTTTGTAAATAAACTTATAGCATGAAAAACATACATTACAAAACAATTCATGGGGAAAAAAGGAAAATTAGAAAGAAATAGAAAATATTTTGACCTGAATTGTAATGAAAAAATAACATATCAAAACTCAAGGATGCAGTTAAAGCCTTACTTAGTGAAAAATTATGTCTTTAAAAACAGTAATGAGAAGAAAAAATGCTAAAAAGCAATTTTTAAAGTTTCTATATCAAAAGATAGAAAAAGAAGTATACAGACCCTAAGGAAAAATAACAAACACAATGGCAGACATCAACCAAAACTGATGAAAATCTACCAAGACCAAGCTTTGAAAAAAAAAAAAAAAAAAGCATACACAAATTACAATATCAGGAACAAAAAAATAAGCATCACTACAGATCTTACAGACATAAAGAGTATATTAAAGGACTAGCTGGAACAAGTTTATGTCATAAAATTTGACAGTTTTGATGAAATGAACAAATTCTTCTTTAAAAATATAATTTAGCAAAGCTGACCAAAGAATAAATATAAAATCTGAATAGTCATACATGTGAGCACACATGTACATGCACACACATTAAATAATTAAATATATTATTGAACACCTTACCCTGAAGAAAACTCCAAGCCCAGATGGTTTCATTGGTGAAGAATTCCACTAATTGTAAGAAAGACATATCACTAATTAACAAATTCTTCTAAAGACAGAAAAAGTCAGAACGAATCACAACTCTTCAATGACATCAGAATAATCTTTTTTTTTTTTTTGTATGCATTACAATTCAGGTAACTGTTCATTTAGACACCTTTTTTTGTAATCACAGAATAACATTTAATTGCAAATCAAGACATGGCATGATATAATGGCCATGTATGTTCCCAAACAGGTTTTACTATTGGGAGAATGGAAATATGACCAGAATAATCTTGATACAAAAACAAGGACATTACAGGAAAATTACAAGTCAATCTCTCTTAAAGATAGATGCAAAATTCCTAAACCACATAATAGCAAGTCAAATCTAGCTGTGTATAAAAATAATAATAGATTATGAATAAGTGGAGTTTTTTACAGGCACAAAAGGGTAATATGACATTTGAAAATCAGTTAATATAATTTACCTCACTAACAGAGAAAAAATTAGGAAAAAAATGGTATGGTCAAAAAAAAAAATGGTATGGTCATTTCAATAGACACAAAAAAGAACATGATAACATTGAGCAATGCAAGAATTTCACCATGTACCCAGAACAGGGAAAAAGTTTCTCTAATAATGAATAAGAAAATGGGAAGAAATGACAGTTTGGAACTCAGCTTCCAGATAGAGATATGTTCCAGGGCACTGATTGGGCAATCCAGGATACAGATATCCAGGTGCAGTAATGGCTGCTTCCCCAACAGAAAGGTATTCATTTCCCAAAGTTAACACTCATTAGTGATATAAATTTTTAGCAACAAGGAAAAGAGAATTTCATTAATCTAATAAATGATTATTTACAAAAGCAAAACAAAACTTACAGCAGGTGTAATACTTCATGGTGAATTACTGAAAGCCGTCTCCCTGAGACAGAATGAGACAAGCACATCCAAAACTAGCATTTCTACTCAAAACTGTATCAGAGTTCCTAGTTAGTACAATATGGCAAGACAAACTTAAAGATATTTGCAACACTATATATGACTAAAAACTAGAATAAAATAAGAACTATGGATTAAAAATAACAAGGCAACTGGTGGAAACTTACTTAAATAATAATATTTAGAGGAGTGAAAAGAAGTAGTTAAGCTTCAGGGTGGCCTTGATCCAGTGGCTCAGTTTCCTTTAGTTTCACCATTCTACCTTCAGCAGTGTCAACTTTATTTCCAAAGGCTGGCTCTCACTATGGTCAAAAGATGGTTGTCAAGAACTCCATAGCCATATTATTTCTCACTCAAGACAGAGAGAGGAGATTAAAACTGAGATTGTTCAAGTATTTTAAGCAAGGGACCTGAGATTTACTCTGACTGGGCTGATGTGGGACACATGTTCATCTCTTATCAAAACCTAGAGAGTGCACTGCATTGATGAATTTAGTTTGATCATATACTCCATCCCTTGGATTTGGGGGTAAATTCAATGTCTCAGATCCATGTGGATTCTCAAAGAGAAATAAGTTGTTCGGAAGGGGGTAATGCAGAGGTGCCCAAACTTCCTCTGTTCACAGTGCCCTTAGTGCCCCACTAATTTTTTCATGGTGTCAAATAACCAACAGGTCTTTTTTATTCCTTTTATTAAGTAGTCAGGAACAAACAACTTAATAATAGTAGTTCATGTAACATCCAACTGTTACAGTGCTTCTCTTGAGAATTTAAAAGATCTCACAGGGCTTCTTTGAGTTCTCCATGGAACAGAACACAGCAGGGCAGTTTGGGAACTATGGTAATAACAGCTGATGGAAAGGCAATCACACATAACCACTGACTTCCTAAGTCAACAATCACCAATTGTTTGGGAACAAAGTATAGAAACTTCCACACAGGAGAAATTTAGAAAGCATAGTTGGTGACACTATCTTAATGAGACCACAGAACATAAGGAAGAATGATGTAGTTTAGAGAAGGGGGGGAAAAGATGATAAAAACATCCCTTCCTGCTCACCACTGGGCCAAGAGCTTTGAAAGATCATGAGAATTGAAACTTCTAGTTGAGTATCTTTAGCTCTCTTCTACACTGGCTTCTTTGCTCTGAACCAAAACAGTTAAAGCACTTTGTAGATTTGTGATCAAAGGACAGGCTTAATGGCAAGTAAGGATTTTTAGATAGCAAAAACATAGAGGCAAAAATAAGAGAACTTTAATAATCTTTATTATAAAGGCTATGAGTTTAAAAATTAAAGTTAAAAACTTACCTATAGCTAACTAGCATAATTCTTACTTTACTGGATCTTTCTGTCACTTGAAAATACATCTTAGATCTCTAAAAACCTGCTCCAAGTGTTTCTGGGCGTTCCTTAGGACTGTCTCACATGAGCTCATTAACAAATGTGGTTAATTTTCACCAAGCAGTTAGAATAAATAAAGGTAATTCATCATTGTGTAGAGTTCTAATCCCTTTTTTCTCTCTGTGTCCCCTCCACGGATTATCACTACATCCTCTGGGCACTGTGGCATCCACTGGGTCTAGCCAGGCCTGACATGCACCACCATATTTTATTTGCATGACTGGACACTGTTGTGGATGCCTTCTTCTCTAAAGTACATATCTGTATGGTTTTCCATGAGAAAAAGCAGAGATTTAATATTACAAAACAGCCTCCCCCACCAACCTCCGAAAACCTTACAACCACATCAACAGGGCTCTGGTATAACAAGCATGGAATACAACCGAGAGAACTGCAAGACACAGACTCTATTTAAGAAGGAGTTCTTAGGGAAACCTAAAGTCAAGGGAAGAAAAAAATGCATCCAACCAACCAACCAACCAACCAACCAACCAAACTTACACATGAAACCAAAAAACCCCAGAGGCAACTGAAGCCTCTGACACAGCTACAGCAAACATAAAACACAGCCCAGCTCCTGGCTAGATTAACATAACACCTCATACTTCAAACCTGATTACCTCAGTTCCTATTCTCAGACATATCATATATAGCTTTCAGCAAAAAAATTACAAGTCATCTTTTAAGGCATAAGGTTAAGATGACCATTTCACAAGGGATACATGCATAGAAATACGTGTGCCCTTGTCTAGTCCCTCTGCCCCAAAGCAGGAGATATCTCCTGACCAAATGACACTGTGTGCTCTGAAGTGGGTGAAGACAAAAAAGATGTGGAGACTCAGGCTTCGCAAATTCAGAATCCAGTGAAACTCCACTTCTAGTGAAATAATGAAGGGTAGGAACTCTGTAGCCATATTACCAGTTTGAATACTGGTTCTGCTTCATTCCAGTGTCTACTTTGCTTAGCATTTGTACACTTCCTATTCCTAATCTGTGCAATGGTGCTTTTTGTAACATCCAAGTTATAGGGTTGTAAATTAAGTACTTACAAGTGCACCAAGCACTTAATAAGCACTCAGAAACTTGCTATGATTGTTCCCGAAATCTAAGTCATTCAGATACCAAGTTTCCACCATATCTCCTGTTCTTTCACTATTAACAATCTTGTATTACAGTGAAGAAACATTGTATTTTGATGAATAGTATAGGTAAACAACAGAGAGCTAGAGTACCAATTGTCTGGCTATAAAGAAGAAATTGTATCTGTTCCTTTCTAAATTCAACTTTTTTAGAGCACATTAATACAAATAGTGTCCACTGCTTCATTTCTAAGAGGTTTTGATGTCTTCATTTCCTGGTGTTAAACTAAGGATCCCTATCAGCAGTAGGTACAGACTTAAATGATCAACAGTTCTCCAGCAGAAGAAAAACTCAATTCTTAGAACAGCATGACTCAAGGATGATCTCCTTTTAGAGTAAATGTGGCCTCATCCTGAGAAGACAATTTCTAATATAAGGAATCTAAATAAAATATTTTACTTGATTATTACTATTATAAATTTGTGATTTAATTATATTAGAATTCTTGTTTGTGAATAGAGACTGTACTTTTAAGTTTTGTTTGTTCATTCTACATTTGACATTCAAATGGTTCTTGTGACTATGGGCTTGGAGTTGGGGAAAATTATCTCCTGTATGTCTTTCCTTCTACTAAAACCCTATACCATTAATGGTTTAGTATATCCTATCTGTCTTGAAAGATTCATTGGTTCCCATTTTGGTGTTTTACCTGAAATTAGTTTTCTTGATATGATGTTCTATCAAGTTCTCAATGACTATTCACAAAAATAAAGTTTGGTTGCGTTATTTTCAATGTCAAAAAATATTTATACTCTTGACTCAGCAATTCTTATACATATACTCTCTCAAATAGACACACACACACACATGCACACACATACACATGCTCTCACACACACGCATAGTGTTGTAACATTTTTGTAATGACAGAAAAAAATGGGAACAATCTATATATTACAAGAAAGGCCAAGTAATGAATTTTCTCTGTTGGAATATTATGCAACCATTAAAAAGAATTGTATAACCAGGTGATGGGTATTAGAGAGGGCACAGATTGCATGGAGCACTGGGTGTGGTGCAAAAACAATGAATACTGTTACACTGAAAAGAAAAAATAATTATATATATATTACACAGATTTAAAAGAATGATGTAGATATTTATGTAATGACATGCAAATATGCAAATATGCTCAAACTATATTGATGAAAAACAAAGTTGCTGAAGAGTATGAGCTCAAAATCTATAAAAAAATCACATTGACATATACATAGAGAATTTATGGAAGGATGCAAAAAACAATGTATTAACATGCTTAATTTTAGGAGACAGGATGGAGGAGGGGAGGAATAAAGGGGAATTTAATTTTCACTCTATAGTCTTTTTAGTTTGAATAACTTAATTTTATAGAAATAAATGAAAGGATTTCAAACATTCGTTTTAGGTATAAAAATAAATCACTCAGCATAATCTCTTCCAGTCCCATCCATGTTGCTACAAAAGTTGGAGGCATAATACTGATGGAGGCATAATACTCGTATTCGTCCTTTCTGATGGAGGCATAATACTCCATAGTGTCATATGGTTTCACTTTTGTGAAGCGTAACAAAAAGCATGGAGGACATGGGGAGTTAGAGAGAAGGGGGTTGGGGTAAATTGGAAGGGGAGGTGAATCATGAGAGACTATGGACTCTGAAAAACAACTGAGGAGTTTGAAGTGGTGGTGGGGGGGTGGGAGGTCGGGGTACCAGGTGGTGTATTATAGAGGGCAGGGATTGCATGGAGCACTGGGTGTGGTGAAAAAATAATGATACTGTTATGCTGAAAATAAATGAAAAAAAAAAAAAAAAAGAAAAAAGAATGTAAGCACTAGTTCAATGTATAAATAAAATGTTTTACATAGAAAAAATCACAAAATAACATGTAGTTTATGAATACATTTTATATTTTTAAAAACTATATATTTTTCATGTGTTGATAAATGCAGGCATGAACTAATGTCTGAAACCATAGACTATATCTTAATTTGGAATTAAATATTATTTAAAAAGGTATATACTGGGTGCCTCAGTGGGTTAAAGCCTCTGCCTTCAGCTCAGGTCATGATCCCAGGATCCTGGGATCGAGCCCCACATTGGGCTCTCTGCTCAGCAGGGAGCCTGCTTCACCCCCCACCCCCCTGCCTGCCTCTCTGCCTACTTGTGATCTTTGTCTGTCAAATAAATAAATAAAATCTTTAAAAATAAAAAATAAAAAGATATTTACTTGCTAAAGTGCTCTTGAGATTTTGTCCTCATGCTTACTATCTGAAAATATCCAGTCATTTTTCATGCCAAGATTATGATTTCCCAAGGTGCTATTATATGTATTAGTTCACCTAGTACCTTTCCCCACAACAATAAGACACTATACAAAAATAAATGATTGACAAACTGGTAAAAATGGCACTTAGGAAGTAATAGTTGCTATACTGCAATGGGTATTTTAAAAAAATCTTTTAAAAATTTATTAAGTATAGGGGCGCCTGGGTGGCTCAGTAGGTTAAAGCCTCTGCCTTTGGCTCAGGTCATGATCCCAGGGTGCTGGGATCGAGTCCCACATCGGGCTCTCCACTCAGCAGGGAGCCTGCTTCCTCCTCTCTGTGTCTCTGCCTGTCTCTTTCCTACTTGTAATCGCTGTCTGTCAAATAAAATCTTTTAAAAAAAATTTATTAAGTATAAGGGTGCCTCTGCAGCTCAGTCAGTTAAGCATCCAACTTTTGGTTTGGGTTCAGGTCATGATCTCAATGTCATGAGATTGAGCCCTGAGTTGGGCTCTGCATTCAGTTGAGAGTCTGCTTGAAAAATTGTCTCCCTCTTCCCCTCCCCACAATTCATTCTCTCTCAAATAAAATTTTAAAAAAAATTATTAAGTTTAAAAGACATATTAAAGTGAACACAACAAACTCAATGAATTATCACAAAGTGAACACTGCTTTTTGTTTATTTTATTTTATTTTTGTTCTTAACCATCACACAGGTCAAGAAATAGAGCATTTGATCCAGGAGTCAAGATGGCGGAGAAGTAGCAAGCTGAGACTGCTTCAGCTAGCCGGAGATCAGCTAGATAGCTTATCTAAAGATTGCAAACACCTGAAAATCCATCGGCAGATC
>NC_081562.1:138427886-138532621 GCF_022355385.1 Mustela nigripes
GGTTTGGGAGAAGGGGGTGGGATTATGGACATTGGGGAGGGTAGGTGATTTGGTGAGTGCTGTGAAGTGTGTAAACCTGGTGATTCACAGACCTGTACCCCTGGGGATAAAAATATATGTTTATAAAAAATAAAAAATTAAAAAAAAAAACATAAAAAAAAAATAGAGCATTACTAAACATTCCAAATACCTCTTTTGGTCCTTCTCCATTTAGAAATCCTGCCCCCTCCTAAAAAATAATCAACGTTCTCATTCTTATCACCATAGTTTTATCTATTTTTGAACTTCATATAAATAGAATAGCAGTGGTTACTTTATTTTCATTGGTTGAATGGGCATTTTACCATGACATTTGTTTATATGCTGGTATGACCATTCTTGTACATGTCTTCTGGTATCTGTGCACATATGTATGCATTTCCAACAAGGAGCAGAATTACAGGTATGAACCTGTTCAGTGTTTTTTTTTTTTTTTTTAAAGATTTTGTTTATTTATTTGATAGAGATCTCAAGTAGGCAGAGAGGCAGGCAGGCAGGGGGTGGGTGGAAGCAGGCTCCCCCCTGAGCAGAGAGCGCTATGCAGGGATCGATTCTGGGACCCTGAGATCATGACCTGAGCCGAAGGCAGAGGCTTAACCCACTGAGCCACCCAGGCGCCCTGGAACCTGTTCAGTTTTGGTAGGTAATACAAAACAATTTCTAAATTACCAGTACCAATTTACATCCCTACCAGCAGCAATGTGAGTACCCATTGTTCTACATCCTCCCCATCGAGTACTGTCAGGCTCTTCTATTTTAGCCATTCTGCTGGATTTGAAATGCTATCTCCTTGTGGTTTTAATTTTCATTTCTCTGAAGAGTAAAGATGTCACCTTTTCATATCTTTATTGGCCATCTGGATATCCTCTTTTATGAAGTGTCTGTTCTTGTCTCCTGCCCACTTTTCTTTTGGTTATCTTTTTCTTATTGACCTGTAAGAGTTCTTCACATGTTTTGGATGTGAGTTCTTTCTTGGTTATACAATTGACAAATACTGTCTTTGACTCTAGTTTTCACTTTTACTCTCTAAATGGTTTCTATGAGTGGAAGTTCTTAATTTTAATGTAGTCTACTGAGTGTGATGTATCAATCATTTCCCCTTTTTAGGTAGTGCCTTCTGTGTTCTATTTAGGAAACCTTTGCCTATCCTAATGCCCTGAAGATAATCTACTATTTTATTTTCTGCAAGATTTAATTTTTATTTCATATTTATATCTACAATCTACTTGTAGTGGATTTTTGTAAACAAAGGCTCCTGTTTCATCTTTTATCATATAGCCAGTTGACTCACACCAATTATTTTTTTAAATATTTTATTAATTTATTTGACAGAGAGAGATCACAAGTAGGCAGAGAGGCAGGCAGAGAGAGAGGAGGAAGCAGGCTCCCTGCTGAGCAGAGCGCCCCATGCGGGGCTCAAGTCCAGGACCCTGAGATCATGACTTGAGCTGAAGGCAGAGGCTTTAACACACTGAGCCACCCAGGCATCCCGGCTCACTCCAATTATTGAAGATGTCACCTATCATAAACCAAGAGTCCATAGATATATATGCATATATATATGCATGGATACATATGCATAGATACATATTCTCATTTTTTGGTCTTTTTCTCAATCCTTTTGCCAATTCACACTCTTAACTCTTCTGTTTTATTAAAAAAGTCATGATATTTGATAAAGGAATTTCTTCATTCTTCTTTTTGTAAAGATTCTTTGCTATTCTTGGTCCTTTTCATTTCAATATAAATTTTAGAATCAGCATATCTGTTTTCATAAAAACCTGGAATTTTTATTTGGTTTGGTTGAATATATTCATTACATCAAAATCACTGAATTTAGGGAGAATGAACATCTTCACAATAGCAAGTTTTCCAATACATATATATTTATTAAGGTGTTCTATGCTTTCAATAATGTTTTATGGTTGTCTGGGTATGAAAAGCTTTTTATTAAGCTTTTATTAAGTTTATTCCAGGCATTTGGTGCAGAAAGCAATATTCTATATGGTGTCTTCAAATTTTTTTCTTTTTCTAAGTCCTACTTATTTCAGCTATTATTTGTATATCGTATAGTCAGCCTTCTAATACTCTAATTCTAATTAATCCTAAAAATTACCTGAAGATTCTTTTGAATTTTCTTTGACCCAATCATATCATCTGTGAACAAAGAACTTCACATTTTACTTTCAGATTCTTTGTTTCATGTCTTTTTCTTGCCTATTGCACTAGAAGACAATCATCGATTGGAGGACAGTCATTATAATATTGACGTGCTGATATAGGGCATCATTATCTCCTCAGATCTTAAGTGAGAATGTTTCCACCATTTCACTGATAAACATAACGTTTAAGTTTTTGTTTAGGTACTCTTTGTCAGATTAAGTAAACATCCTTCTATTCTTAGTTTGAGGTTTATTTTTTTAAAAGATTTTATTTATTTATTTGACAGACAGAGATCACAAGTAGGTGAGAGGCAGGCAGAGAGAGAGGAGGAAGCAGGCTCCCCACCAAGCAGAGAGCCCGATGCGGGGTTCGATCCCAGGACCCTGAGATCTCAGGACCCTGAGCCGAAAGCAGAGGCTCAACCCACTGAGCCACCCAGGCGCCCCATTTTGAGGTTTTTTTTTTTTAATGAAGTTGAATTTTATCAAGTGGTTTTTCTGCATCTATTCAGATACTTTTCTTATTAATATAATTCACTAGCTGATATAATGTTCAGTAAGACTTGCATTCATTTAACAGTCATGTCTTACTACCTATTGGACAAAGACATCTGATAATCCTTATTACAAAATCACTTGGGCCTTCTCCAGTTTCTCTCTCTTCTCTAAGATTCTGTTTTTCTCACTCACCACTGTATCCCTCCCTAATGTGAGATTTGACATTCGTGTGGTCAAGGTAGATGCCAGCACTTAGTTGGTACTGAGTTAACATTTGTAGACATTAGATGCCTCTAGCTTAGATAATCTGTGTTATACATCACAGAACTCTGTTAACATCTTCTTTTTAGTTCCGTAATAGTTTAGATTTTAGGAAATAGCCAAGCAACATGAAGTAATATGTTCAGCATTCCTTTTAATGGGGCATTTAAAAATCAGCATATGATTTAGGTACTATGTTTCTATGAAAATATTCTGATTAGGATTTCTGGAGAGTCTCTATAAACTGTTTAGATTCAGGAACAGCATGTGGAATCTGAGAGATCTTGTTTCCAAACCTTGCTCTAGGGCCCAAAACATGCCTGGCATATTCAAGGAACATTGAAGAGGCAGATGTGATTGAACTGGGTGAAGGAAGGGGACTGTAGTGTAGGTAAGGTTGGAAAGCTGGGTGTGGACAGATCATGTAGACCTTAAAAACCTTGTAAGGACTTTGGCTTTAATTTATTGAGAAGGGAAGCCATTGGAGGGTTTGAGCAAAGACCACAATCTGACTAGTGTTTTAACAGGAAAACTGTGGCTGGTCCACTGAAACAAGCCAAAGGGTGACAAAGGCAGAAAGAATACTCCGTGAGGGAGAGAATAACAAAAAAACTGATGAAAAGTGGTCAAATTCTGGATGTATTTTAAAAGTAGAAGATACGGGGGGGGAAAAAAAAGAGTTCAAGGAGTTTAAAGGAGAATTATGAAGAACTCCAAGGTTTTCACCTGAGCCTTTAGAAGGATGGAGTTACTCTTGTGTGAAAAAAGAAGTTGAGATTGCAGATGACACAGGTTGGGGATACCAGGAGCACAGTTTGGGGCAGTGTTTGCAACGTCTATTGGCCATCCAAATACAGAGGCCAAATAAGTCTGGAGTTCATGGGTTAGGTCCAGGCTAAAGATATTTATTTGGGAACCATTAGCATATAGATAAGAATTAAAGCCAAGAAGAGGGATAAGATCATTTAGGGAAGACATGTAGACTGAGGGAAAGACTTCCATGGACTGACCCTAGCATTTTAATATTTAGAGATTGGGAAGAGGAGAACAAGAAAGAAAGACTGAAAAGGACTAGCTTAAGAAGAATTAGAGAAACCAGGCAAATCCTAAAGCTAAGGACAGGGGATCAACTATGAGGATTTGCTTATCACAAGGTATATAAAGACTAAGAATGAACCACTGGGTGTAATAATATTATAGCACATTGTACTACTGAAGAGAATACGGACACAGAAGAAAGGAGGTAACTTCGTCCCTGAGTAGATGAGAAGTTGTGGGATTCAGTGTGTACATCAAAGGGCTCACTTTGTCTTATTACCAGTTAAAGAGAAAAACAGAAGAGAAATCCAAAATTGCAAAAGTGGTAAGCTGTTTGAGCAATAAAAAGGTTATCTTAATAAACCTGTAAAAATCTGGAATGAGATTCTAAATCTCCTTACCTGGGGAATCACTTCAGTCTTTAGGGACACTTGATAAACAATACAGTGATTTTCACCTGGGAATGGGGTAGGACACTTCTGCTGGATAATGTTACATTTCATCCCATTATTCAACATGCAGTTAAACTTGTTTACCAATCCCTTAATAGAGTGCATGCACACGTGCCCACACCAACACCTACCCACCCACCCACCCACCCACCCCAACACCTCCTCCCACTCCAAGAATATTTTTGGACAAGGGAAAAAAACCTTTAAATTTCAAGAATAGTAATTTTTTATTGTCAGTTTCATAAAACAAAATGTGATATGTTATTCTTTTGCAAGCTTAATGACCAACTTGAGAGACCTGAGGCAAAGCCTATGGCAGTTAATGTTCTAGACACTAATATACAGCAAAAGACTAAATGTTTAGCATTTCTAGTTCTGTAATTATTTGAGTATTGAGACTAGAAATTTTCACAAACTTGATTGCTAAAATTTTGGCTTGATCCATAAATTATGTATAAAGTAGTAAAAAGTAGGCTTTGAAATATTAATTTTTACAATACCCATTTTGAGATTTTTTTCAGTCTTAAAAAATCATGAATTATTAAGAATAATTGTTCAAGAGATATTGTTTCACTCAAAAATTTTTTACAGTCCATAGCCTCAGTAAGCGTAACATTAAAAATAAGCCAACTAAAATTTCTGTGCATCCTTTGTCACTTACTTTATTGGAGATCACTGTTTCTGCCCTGGGAGCTGAGGTGAGCTGTGCTATTGGCTGGGGCAGAGAAAGGAACAGTGGAAAAAAGATGCTTTGTCATTTAATGACAAGCATTTACCTAGACAATGCAATGTTTAGACTTGGTAAACTCTATTAAATACTCTTCCAGTTTTCACAACAAAACCAGGTCACTTAACATAGCTTAGAATATGTTGTTTTTTTAAAGAACTGTAGATTCATCTCAGCCCCTTGCACTGTGCTCTCCACCCCACCCCTACTAGTTAGTGACCTTGGTAAAATAACCCTCTCTGAGCCTCAGTCTGGAAAGAAGCTTCCTGACATCACGTAATAATGAGGATTGAGATTTTAAGCAGTAAAGAGCACAAAGCTCTTTGAACTACTATTGTAGTTTAATAGTAATACATTAGCTTCCTATTTCTAATGATCTTCCAAGAATTGAGAAAAGGAGGCAGAAGTTCCTATATTCATGTGGTCTATGAACTTACATGTCATTGATAACATTGCTGCAATAAACTAAAAAAGCTAAGCAAAAGGTACACGAAGCCTGAGGTCTTTGCCTGCTCCTAACTTAGTAAATCCCTGTGCAAACAGAGGAGATGGATATATTCACCTGTGGTAAAGAAATTATTCCTTTTTTAAAGCATACTCAACTCAAAAAATTATATTATCATTAACAATGATGGAAAGAATAGAATGTAAATGTTTTGTGACTAATAGTGCACATATGTTCAGTTATTTTGTTTTAAAACAGTAGTGAAATGGTACTTAACAAAATGAAAAACAAAAGTAAGGTAAATGAAGAGAACAGGTGTTAGGGATTCAATTAATGGGACACATCACAGATTTTGTTTATTATAGCACTCATTTAAAAAACTATATATTTCTTTTAGGAGAATTCCACAACTTAATTTCTGCTATGACACCTGCTGTGAACCAAACAAGAATTACTGAGCAGTTAAAATCAAATGGTCATTTACTGGACATATCTTAATGCTTATCTCCACTGACATCCTCAATATACTCACATGCATCTTTCTGAGAATCCATTACATAGTCCTGGAATTTTATGTTTTGTAATTTAAAAGAGCAACCATGATGTTTTTGCATCTCCAGTCATTCTTATCCTGCTCTATTTTTCCAGAGCAGTAAAACCTCTTCTAACATATAATTTGCTTATTTATTATATTTGTTATTTGTCTCATTTTACTAGAATACAGGTTCTGCTAGGCAGGGATTTTTATCTCTCTGGTTCCTTATCGTAGCCCCAAGAACTCAGACCTGTACCTTGTACAGAGAAGCAAGCAGATCAACAAATATTTGTCAAATAAATGAATAAACAAATTTGTAAGTGTTCCCCTTTAAAAAGATAGGGCACTCTCCCTTGGTTTCAGGCTAGGTTTTTTTTTTTTTTTTAAGATTTTATTTATTTATTTGACAGAGAGAGATCTCAAGTAGACAGAGAGGCAGGCAGAGAGAGAGAGATAGAGGGAAGCAGGCTCCTTGCTGAGCAGAGAGCCTGATGCGGGACTCGATCCCAGGACCCTGAGATCATGACCTGAGCCGAAGGCAGCGGCTTAACCCACTGAACCACCCAGGCGCCCCTCAGGCTAGGTTTTTAAGATTAAATAGCATGCTTTGATATCTTTGGTTCAATATTTTATCTCAGTTTTAACAAACCCACACACAGAGTTTTCTAAAAATAATCCAGCAATATTTTCTGTAATGATCTTACCACATTGACCTTCCCCACCAATGAAAGAACAATAATTCTTGCGCCTTAAATTAATAGCTGGTTCCATCCAGAAATCCTTTAAAAAATCCTTCTGTTTCTACTGATTTCTTTTGATCTTTCTTAATGACTTGATTCTTTTAAAAAATATTTTATTTACTCATTTGACAGGGAGAGAGAGCACAAGCAAGGGGAGCGGCAAGCAGAGGGAGAAGCAGGCTCCCCGCTGAGCAGGGAGCATGATGAGGGGCTCAGTCCCAGGTCCTCAGGAACATGACCTGAGCCAAAGGCAGACACTTACCCCATTGAGCCACTCAGACACCCCATAACTTGAATGATTCTTAAAAGGCATTCCTTCTCTGTTGACATTTTTTGTGGAAAATTATTACCTGTATCTATATTCTTTCCTGTTTTTTTTTTTTTTAGATTTTCTCCCAGCTCTCACGTCTTTCTATTATCATTTCCCTCAGATATACAGTTAATATATTTATTTCATTTCATTCTCTAAAATTATCAATCACTACATTTTGCGTGTTTCTGTGTAACACTATCTTTATTCTTGTAGAATCAGTCTTGGTTCCGAAACACAACTTAAAAAAACTTTTTAACTTCTAAATTTTTACTTCACTTTTAAAACCATTTTTTGGTAGGCTTCTGAGATTTCTTCCTATTCTGGATTTATTTGTTTTGACTATAGGTAGTCTTAGTTTTGAAAAAAAAATAGATTGCTAAGATATGAGTGATACATTTTTTTGAGATCTTACCCTGCTACTTATGTTTCATTCCATGATAACTAGTGACAACTAGAACATCTTGTGTTATCTTTAAAAAACATTTCCTCCCCTTACCTCTATTTCTACCATTTGTTAATTTTTCCACTGGTTAATATAAAATGTGCATATTGAAGGAAGGCTACCCTGAGAGTTCTACAAATTAATATTATATCTGGTTGGCAATTTTTTCTGTGTCAGGAGGAACTACGATGGCTATGGGGTCTTGGCTCCATATATTATATTAATGCAAGAACTTTAAAATTATATTTTAAGAGAATGTTTGTGGGTAACACGAACAACAATGTAGTATTAGTTTTCTAACTCTTAGCTTTCCCCACTAGAGGTATTCACTCCTCTAGATATATTTTCTTTCCTGTCCCTATAACTCTAAAGAGGTATTGTCATGTGTCCTCACATCCATTAACAATGTAGATTCCTTTCTATCCCAGAGCTACTAAATTCTAATTCAGAATTTGAGTTGTTTTGGAGGGTGGATATCAACTTCTGAGTGCTGTCTTCCTTTTTAGTTTTTGCCTAGTTATGTTAAAGGTGTTTGCTTCAAGAATCAGTCTTTTCTTCTTTGGCTCTCAGAACTCAGGTATACTAATATCATAACACCATATATAATGGTACTAAAATGTGATGGTTAATCCCTTGCAGCTCATTTAAAAAGGGGTACTACTTTTTCAGCTCTTTTGTTTCCTATTGGGTTAAGTTCAGGTTATCAAGTACACTGAAGAAGACTGTGGTCTCTTTCCATATTAGCATCCAATTAGGATCGTCGCTTTTTTTTTTGAGAGATTTATTTTAGAGAGAGAGCACATGTGCCCAAGAGAGTGGGGGGAGGGGCAGAAGGCAAGGAAAAGAGAATCCCCAAGCAGATTCTTTGCTGAGTGCAGAGCCTGAACTAGGGCTAGATCCCAGGACTCTGAGATCATGACCTGAGCTGAAATCAATCAGCTGCTTAATCAACTGAGCCACCCAGGCCTCCCAGGATCTTCTTCTTATACCAGCCATAGCTGGTAGTTATCTATCATAAAAGATATTTAAAATATATATTTTTTCCAGATATGGCCATCACTATAGCAGGAATTATTAGCCATGGTCTCTATCATAAATGAGTTTATAATATGGAATGAGAGACAAGACACAGAGTAACTGATTATGAAATAAAGCTGGTAAAATTTGTGGTGGGTCATCAGGGCAAGTGGGGAGGGATGGCGACTGGGGAATAAGGAAAAAGATGGGAGGGAAAGAGACTGGGAAGTAAGGAAAAAGATCCTCTGAAAGGGCGCAGGAGGGCATGTTTTATGTTCAATAAACAGAGAAAATGAAGTATAGAAAGAATTATATGCCACTCAAAAGTTTTGCATGAGAAAATTTATAGAAATATTGAACATATAACAGAATATTCACTAAAAAGAATATTCACAATTCTTTTTCTGAATATTAATTTTATGCTTTAGAATAAAGGTTTATGCTTTAGAATCTTGTCTTTGGACAGCCCTGGATATTTTATGTTTACTGAGCACAACAGAATTTACACATGGAATCTAAATTTGAGTCCCAGTCTATATGAACTGGCTGGCTGTAGCCTCTCGAATTGGTCTCTCTATACATAAGAGATGGAAATAATATCTACTAATGTCATAATAAAGCTCAAATAAAACCATATGTAGTAATTATAAAGGCTCTAAAAGAGTACATTCTCTATGAAAATTGGTGTGTATTAACATACGCAAACTATTTCCTTCTTTTACTTTTTTATCCTAGAATCTAAACAGGGGATATGTGATTCAACATTTTATTCTGAGAAGAGATTTCATTCTTTATCTGGAACATGACAGCAATCATTCTCTAGTTAGATCTAAATGACTGAATTGCAAGGTGAACCGTATTGGTGACTAACTCATTTTCCCTCACCTCCAGCACCCTCTTTTTCCAAGATCAAGCAATTTTCCTGTGTAATGAACTGTATCTGCTATCAAGTGGCCTGAAAATTAAGAGGTCTGAAGCATCTCCCAAGTCCTCATTTCCTATTTGGTATCATGATGTCTTTTACTGCTACATCACTGATCTATGCTTCCCAAGGCTATACAAAGCAGGAATGCAAAAAATGAAGGGAATGACAGAACAATTTTACATATGGGGGGAAAAGCTTCAATCGATTTTGAATTATTCAGGTGATGGTTTTCTAGCTAATGGGTTGTCAAATTCTTTGCATCAAATGCTTTTGTGGGGTTGATAGTCTTTTGGTCAGTCTGCGCTGTCTAGCACTGAAAGGAGAGCAGATGCAACAAGGACAGGATTTGAAACCAACGTCAACCACCAAAAGTGGATTTTAGTAGTTTGATGCATGTCCATAACATACCCGAAGACTGAAGAACTTGATTTCAAGGGAGGACAAAAATATAAGTAAATTAAGTAATAAGGAAAAAAAAATCAGGTTGCATTTTCCTCTATAAACACAAAAAATAAAGTAAAATAGGGAAGAACTATAATCAATTTATTCAATCATCTCAAAAAACTAGTATTTTTCTCATAGAGTCAATGTTTTTAGTTTTTTTCTTTAGAAGACAATATCTGAGTAATATCTTCTACTATTCATTTCTGCTATTTATAAAGTTGATGCTGAACATATGATATTTTATAATCATATATTACTTTTGGCATTTACTAAAAATGTTACCAGTTAGCTAATGAAAATACCCACCAGAAAATTCTTCATCCTACTATGACATTATTTGAAAAACAGTAACATATTTATTGGTGACTTTAACAGATCAAAATCACAATATCATATGGGTAGATTCAGGAAATAAGTAGAGCTACTAAAGAGAAAAGATATTTATTTAATGACAGTAAAGAATTCACAAAATGACTAGATTCCACAGCTATTTACAACATTAAAATAATGTAAATCGTTAGTTGTAATAGCAAAACACACAGAATAATGTTGACTCTAAATGTGCATGCTTTATATACTATTTTAACTAGGAATAAATTCAGCTATAACTATTAAAATATGGTTTCTGAGGGTGAAACAACATAATTATCTATACATATACAGCAACAATGTAAAGCAATATCAAATGTAGGAATAAAGCAATAATTTGGCTCTTTGTGGACATTTTTATGATCTGTAAAAACACTTCATGAAGCTACCTACAAAGAAAAACTTGCTTAAATACAATTGCATTTGACAGTTGTTCAAAATCTAAGTAGATAATTTCAAAGACAAAACTGGTCATAAAACCAAAACCAGTCCTTTGCAAACACCTTAAGAAATAAAAAGCAAATATTTTTAAAAACTGTATCAAGGCAGATTTAATGTAATAGTCAAGTATTTGATATACCATGTCAATTCAGACCTGTTTTTGACATTTTAACTCCATCACGGTGTGAACAAGAGGAAGAAGTAAAAAAAAAAAAAATTCGTTATTTTTTAAAAAATAATTCATGTTACTCAAATGAGTTATTATCATAGGGGCTGTCATAAAATACAAAAGAGTCAATTATTCAAAATTCATGAGTATTTGACTCTAGAGAGAATTATGTTGATCTAGCAGGTTTGTACAATAAAAATTCAAAATTCTATGTCTTACAGTTTTTAAAATAACTTTCCCATACATGATCTCATGTGACACTCACCAAAACCCTATCAATATGTAGGGAATTTTTGGTGTATGTAGAGAAATTAGATTTGATTTTGCAGAGAAGGAACTCAGGTTCAGAGTCAGAGATGTTAGGGAGGTATATCCAAGGTTATTCCCATAGGAAAGAGTTGAGTGTGGACCCTCAAATCCCATTCATTCATTCATTCTGTTAATAGTGAAAGTATTCTTCCATTCCCTAAGTGCCCTTTGCTACTTGAAGGCAATCTTGATAGAGGAGAGCAAGAAAAGCCACCTGAGATTAAGAACTTACCATAGAAAATCAGCAAAATAGAAAATTGGCCAGAATTGTAAGGTTTAGATATGACTTAAAAGTATAAATATTGGCTAACAGAGATCTGTGATTTTGTCAGACCATGCTATGCCTCTGCCTGTTAGCAGGGCTAAGAATTGACTTTGTCTCTACAGCTTTAAATGGAATCACTTTATTAATATAGAGAGAAATAAGTTACCATTATCTTAGATTTTCTGTTGTAGGCAGCCAAAGTTAATCCTGTTTGATATAGGTATATATAGGAGTTTCTTAATGTTACTGCAAAAAATTATCACAAACTTAGTGGCTTAAAATAACACAGTTATAGTTCTTAGAAGTCAAAAGTCGAAAATGGGTCTTACCAGGCTAAACTCAAGGTTTTGGTAGGATTAGGTTCCTCCAGAAGGGTCTGGGGGGAATCTTTCTTGGTCTTCTTTGGGGCCACCTACATTCCTTGGGTCATGGCCCCTTCTTTTATCTTCAAAGCCAGCAACACTGGACAGAGAGCGCAACACTGGACAGAGAGAGTCCTTCTCCTGCTGTCAGCTCACTAATTGTATTTCTGCCTCCCTCTTCTCTTTTTAAGGGCATTTTTGATTGAATTAAGTCCACCCATATAATTCAGGATATCTCCCCATTTCAAGATCAGCAAGATTAATTCCACTTGTTTATCCACTTCTGCAGCCTCATTTGGAATAGGTATTCCTTTTATTTGATGCTCTTATTCTATTGGATCCTCTGTCCCCAAAACACTGTACTTTCATCTGGAGGGGTCTGCATATGCTATAATTTCTGCATTTAACATTCTTCCCTCATTTTCCTGACAAATTCTATCCTTCTCCAAGAAAGACTTACTTGACTCCAGGTTAGTTTAGACGTATCTCCTTTGTATAGTAGATCTCCTGGACATTTATTTAAACAGTATTTTTGTTAATCTGTTTCTTTCTGAACTTCTTGAGGTCAAAAAGTGTATGAAGCATTTATAGCCCCACAAAGCATCTGTCACATAGAATATGCACAAGAATAGTAGTTGAATAAATGAAGTAGTCAATGGGATCATAATTTTGAGTACTGCAGTCTTTCTACTTTACAACTATCACCCCTTAGGGAATAACCTTATGCCCAAAAAAAAGTTTTAAAAGGATTCTCTAGCCCTTTGTATCCATTATTAAAAATTACCATTATCCATAGTTTTGGATGTGTTCACAATACAAAATTCAAAAAATATGAAGATATGTATGAAGTAAGTTTCTCTTTCTTGTGGTTTAGTCTCCCAGAACTCCTCTCTAGAGGCAAACACTGCTATATGTGCCCTCCCACAGAAAATCTATGCACTTACACGTTTGGGTATGCATAATTGTGTGTTTGTGTGTGCACGTAGTAGATGGTAGAAAACTATATACACACTGTTCTTTACCTTTCCTTTCTACCAGACTTTATTTTTAATCTTTAAGAGCTTTTCAGATTAGCTGTTTCATCCTTCCTAAATGATTGCATAGTATTCCTAGAAATTCCTTTGAATTACTTTCCAATTTATTTTGCAGTCAATTACACTTACCCAAGAATTCTAAAATGGTTAACTTTTGCCAGCATATAACAGGAATCTTTGCAGTTAACTAATTATTGCATAAGAGCTAGCAGGAATTTAAAACTTAGAACAATTCTAAGGATGGTTATTTTGTTAGACATTTCTTTAATTTAAAAATCTAGTGATAAACTTAGAAGCTAAATGAAATACAAACTCTTCTTTCAGCAAGGGTATTTTAAATAAACAAATATACAGGGTTTTTTGTTTATTTTTGTAATACTAGGCATAAAAGAGCTTGAAGAGGTTGCAAGATCCAGAACTGAAATGATTATTGGTTAAATCCAGTATGGAATTTAATACACATTTATGTGTTTTCCTATGTACATATTCTAAACCATTAGGCAATTCATGTTTACAATCAGTGTAAATAAACTACCAATATCTTTTCTTTTCAAAATTTTATTTAAGTTCTAGTTAGTAACATATAGCACAACACTAGTTTTAGGTGTAGAGTTTAGTAATTCATCACTTCAATATAACACTGGGTACTCATCACAAGTGCCCTCCTTAATACCCAGCACCCATTTAACTCATACTTCAACCTCCCCCCAGCATTCAGTTTGTTCTCAATAATTAAGAGTCTGTTTGCTGGTTTGCCTTATTATTCTTACCCTATGCTCATCTCTTCTGTTTCTTAAATTCTACATATAAATGAAATCATATGGTGTTTGTCTTTCTCTGAACAACTTACTTCATTTAGTATAATACTCTCTTAGATCCAACCATGCTGTGCAAATGGCAAGATTTCATTCTTTTTTAATGGGTGAGTAGTATTCCATGACATATACAGATATAGATATATATGCACCCCTTCCACATCTTTATCCATTCATCAGTCAATGGCCATTTAGGCTCTTTCTATAATTTGGCTATTGTTGATAAATTGTTTCTATAAACACTGGGTACACGTATCCCTTAGAATCAGTATTGTGTCCTTTGGGTAAATACCTAGTAGTACAATTGCTGGATTTCAGAGTAGTTCTCTATTTTTAACTTTTTGAGGAACCTCCCTACTGTGGGAATGCAAAGTTCATCCATTCTAGAAAATAAGCTACAAATTTCGAAAACTTTTTAATCATGGTGAGACAAGCTCATGTATTTCCAGTGGCATCATGCATTGGTATGATCCTTTGCAAAAACAAGCTGACAATAGGCTTAAAAAGATACAACCATATTTATTCCTGTTGACTAAATAATTCCAGTTCTGAGACTCTTTCCCCAGGAAATGATCAAAAAACCAAACAAAAACTATACTACAACAGTGTTCATTATTCATAAAACAAAAAATGGAAATGATTCAAGTGTTCAAAATATGTAACTGGTTTAGTAAATTATAGTAAATTTAGGAAATTCCAATTCGAGGAATATTCTAGCCAAGTAAAAAAAATTCAAGTGTAAGGTTATGTGCCTATATAGGAAAAGGTGTGTGGTATGTTAAGTGAAAAGGCAGAATACTAAAATTTAATGTAGTTCTCATACGTGTATGAGAACTAAGCATCACTGCAACTATATAAACTATATAAGTGAAAAAAGCACTGAATAATACTAGTCTTAGGGTAGGAATAGGGACGATTTCTTTTCCTCTAAGTATTGTGTAATTTTATAGTGGGCACATTTAGGTGTCTTTTCATACCTCTTTTGAGTCGATACCACCTTCGTGCACAGTGGTAAGTCCTGAAAGAAAGTTAAGCAGAAGTGTGGAGATGCAGAGGTAAGAGGTGGAGAGGTTCTGTCTATCTAAAGGTAATTCAACTCTTTACTTAGGAGACCTGATTGTTCTCCTATTCTTGGATGCTGTGGGAAAAAAAAAAATATCATGAACTTCTATCTGAATTGGTGTCTGCTCCACACAAACCAAGAAATAAAACTAAGACAGATTTTATAGTTCTTCTATAATAATCTTTAATTGTATTTTTAAAAATGTTCTTGCCATCTAATTACATTGAAAATAGTGTTATTTATGCTAGGGTAGTAAGTTTACTTACCATGCAGACAATTCCTTAGATAATATAGTTAATGGAAGCCAACAGTATCTCTACATGATATAACAAATATTCCAACTAATGCTAAACAACAAGTTAATCTCACCTCTTCCTTTTGTCCTTTATTAGAATCATTGCACCTATGCCTGAACTGACATTTTCAGGGATAAAAATTATATTTTAGCCTTGCGGAACAGAAAGGTGTGGTGTGGGTTATGCTCCGAATATCTGGCTCTGATCTTTGTCTAAAAATTTGCTTTTGCTGTATTACCTATTGTTTACGATTTATCATGTGCCAGGCACCATGTAAAAACACATCACATACAAGATCTCATTTGCTCTTCACAAAAGTGCTTGTGCCAGAATGATTCCCAGACAGCAGAAGTTTCTGCTCTATTCCATAGTTACTGAGTGTGCTTCCTGTTTGACAGGCATTGTTTTTGGTATCAGAAATACAAAGATGAAAATTTCAGGCTAGGAGAGAAGACAGATGTAAAACATAGTAAAAGTGGTAAATGCTACCATAGTGGTGCATACAAGGTACTCTGAAGGATGTGAGAGAAAGAAAATGAAGTCTGCTTTCTTGGAAGTATATAAGGTAATTTGGAAGACAGCAGAATCGGAACGGGGTGGTGTTAACTTTAGTGCATTAGGGTGTTGTAAACATAATAGAGGGAAAACAGTATTAAAGGATATACTGAAGTCTTTTAAAACATTCACTTATCATATAATTTTGAGGACCTGGCATGTAGCAAGACAGTTTTAGGAGTCCAACCTGAAACAATTTATTACTTAAACATTACAAATATTAAGTATGATATATGTTGCTTACAATTTAACAATAGTATTATCTATTTGTTAATATAATCTAAAAATGTTATTCTTCACCTGTGCTTCATTTCAGACAGGCTCATCTTGTATGGCTTTTAGTTATGGCTAAGTTATTCCTTTATAAATGATTATAGGAAAAAAACTTGAATTAAAGTTCCCTTGATGAATGCTGTTCTGTTCACTTTTCCTCTGCTCCTCTTGCTATCCCCCCACCATCAGAACACTTATATAATTTGGACACTCTTGACTTTTTAAAAACCCTTTCATGGATTACAATTGCTTTCTGTACAGGGTCCCCAATCCTTAAAATCTTTATGTGATCTGTTTCCTGTTTACCCACTTCTGTAGCCTCATCTGGAATCAGTATTCCTTTTATTTGATGCTCTTCTTCTCTTGGATCTTCTGCCCCCAAAACATCACACTTTCATCTGGAGGGGTCTGCATATGTTGTAACTTCTGCCTTTAATAGCCTTCCCTCATTTTCCCAATAAATTCTATCCTTCTCTAAGAAAGACTTACTTGACTTCAGGCTGGTTGTCTCTCCTTTGTATACTAGATCTCCTGGTATTTATTTAAACAGTCTTTTTGTCGATCTGTTTCTTCCTGCACTTCTTGAGGTCAAGAAGTGTATGAAGCATTTATAGCCCCCACATAGCATCTGTCACATAGAATATGCACGAGAATAGCAATTAAATAAATGAACTAATGAATAATTATTAAAACTTCTACATGGCACAATGCTAAATGTTACATTAAAAGTAATGACCAATTACCATAATGTTTTAAAGCTGTTTATAAATTAAAGATGAACAAATAAATCAATAAAAATATTTATCATGAAACTTAAAGCCTGCATACTTTGGTAGGCAGAACAGTGGCCTCCAAAGATGTCTATGCCCTAATTCCCAGAACCTGTGAATATGTTAGATTATGTGGGAATTAAGGTTGCACATGCAATTAAGTTTGTCGATCAGCTGATCCTGAAATGTGGAGATATCCTGAATTATCTGGGTGGATCTAATTTAATCACAAATGCCCTTAAAAATAGAAAGGGGAGACAGAAATATAAAGAACTAGTAAGCTGACAGCAGAAGAACTTGGCCCAATGTTGCTGGCTTTGAAGACAGAGGAAGGAACCATAAGCCAAGGAATGTGGGTAGCCCCTAGAAGCTGGAAAAGGTAAAGAAAGAGCCCCTCCTAGAGCCTTCTGGAGGAAACTAATCCTACCAAAACCTTGAGTTTAGCCTGGTGAAACCCATTTTGGACTTCTGACTTCAAGAACTGTAAGATAATGGATGTTATTTTAAGCCACTAACTTTGTGATAATTTTTTGTCATAACAATAGGAAACTCATATACATACCAGTATCAAACAGGATTAACTTGGGCTGCCTACAACAGGAAATCCAAGATAATGGTGGCTTAAAGAAGATGTTTATTTCTCTCTAAATAAAAGAGATCTGGAAGTAATAAGAAGTCTAGAGTTAGTTATGGTATTCTATCGTGTCAAGGACTCAGGCCCCTTCAATCTTGTTGCTTTACCTTTCTTTATCTTAAGAATCTCTAGCTAGCAGTTCTGATTCAAACCAGCAAGAAGAGAAAGAATGATGAACCATCTCCTTTCGAAGGACAGACTTCCTCGACATTGCACACATCACCTCCACTTATATCTCACTGGCCAGAACTGAGTAGCACAGTAACACCTAGATCTGTGAAAAGACCATTCAAGTGGCCATGGGTAGGAGGGGAGGGTTCCATTAAGAAGAAGAAACATACTGGAGACAACCAGCTATCTCTACCTTAATACTGTGGTATTAAGATTTTCTTTTCCCCTTCATGTTTTAATTATATAAAAGCAGTCTCTCTTAGATTTCTTATCACTAGCACAGAGGCCTTCATTCTACAAATAGTTACTGAATAATTACGATGTAATAGACTCGGGAATATTTCTAAGTATTTGTCAGATTTTGCATGTACACACAGTACATGAGTATATACTTAGTCACTGAATGATATATTTATATCATATTCAAACTTTGGTGTTGTGATCAATAGAAATAAAATTCTGGATTGATAAATAAGGGTAAATGTATTTTATTTCTCTATGTATAATATCGAGGGGCCTGGCAGGAAGCAAATGGTACACTCAAAGGGTAAACAGAAGAGAGTTTGAAGAGACTATTTACAGAGATGTGGGCAGGCTTTAGGGGAACCAATAGGGAATAAAGTCCCCAAGGACTCATAATATGAGGACACCATTGCCATCCCTAGGCCTGAAGGGACAAAGGGAAGCAGTTGCTGGAACTTGCCAAGACCTGTTGCCATGAGATAGGGTTGTATGACTAGAACCATGGCCTTGGTTCTAGAGGAATGAAGTTACTGCCAAAAACCACAAACAGGCGGGGGGCAGTATGGGGAAAGGTGAAATAAATATCCTGACCTCTCTCTTTCCTTTCTGTGATCATTTGCCAAGGCCTCCAAATTGGTTGAAACCAAACAGAAACCAGAAGGCAAAGGATCCTGGGTGGTGTGGTCCATAAAAATTAGCCTCTAAGAACATAGAAATGCAGAGAATAGACTTTGAGGGACAAAGAAAAACCAGAATATGAAAAATCAAAGCATTTTACAGAGTTGGGATGACTCAAGATACTTCGAACAAAGTAAGAAAGGAATTGATCCAAATAGGTATGTTAGACCTGGCACAAAGAAAGATGAAGAGAATGATTAAAACATAAACCAGTGGAGAGGGGCAGAGTCTGTGATCTATTTATGTAATTAGGATAAAGAGAGTGAGCTAGAAATAGAGGCATATGAAAGAATGAGAAGGGTCTGACCAAGGATCTTAAAGTTGTGGATATATTTCAACACAGGGTGTTTCTTATTGCCAACTTTTTCATGTGAGCTTAACACAATTGTGGGACATTGAAAACCTTTTACTGACTGCTAATATTTAAAAAAATATATATACCCCAAGGAATGAAAAGTGGCAGTGACTGTTAACTGAGGATCTGTGGACTATAGGTCAATGATATAGCTATACTCTGTCAGAGAACCAGTCAACTGCTTTAAAAAAAAAAAAATCAAGATGCCACAGAAAAGACATACATGGAGACAAGAGGGGGGAAAATCAGCAGTAGAAACCAGGTATCAGATCCCTGATAAGGTAAATTCACTGAAATCCAGAATATGTATGTAGAAGTAGCTCTTTAATTTACCTATAGTTGTCAAGTATACAAAAAAAAAGTGTTAAACATGTTCTAAAAGAAACTATCTTCCATGAAGGCAGCCTTTGAAAACAATCATATTAATTACTGTGATTTTATGGAAAGATTAGTTTTAGTTTTTGGATGTTCATTAACACCCTCCAAACATTTTTTCTACATTTTTTTATACTTACATCTGTCCATATTAGACATGTTCCTGAAAAAATGCCCCCAAAATAAGAAGCTCCGTGTGTTAACATTTCATTGACTTATCTTAATTAAGAGACTTATACCCAAAAGGAAAAAACCATTTTCTGGTGCAATATATAATAAAACCACATGGAGGTTTGGGGAAACCATTTGTCCCTATTATTACCTCCTGGAAGACTTTATTAGAAGAGTTGGTGTGGGTCCCAAAGGCAGCTGTTGGTTCTGGATCACTTTGTTGTCATGTTTCCTTCCTGACTCAGCGACTGTAGAATTTGGTCAAACTGCAGCAGTTAAACTACCATTGCCCTCTTTTGTCTCATTGTGAACTCCATGTCCAGAGTCACTTTTGAGCTAAGGAAAAGGGCAACATTATGGGACTTCTAAATTCTATACTTTGATGGGTAACCTATGTCAAATTTATTCTTTTTCTTTCAAAGCTCTAAAATTAAAATTACAAGGTAATAGAATTAATTTACCTGATCCAATTAATGTTATCTTCTGATGAAAACAACCAACTTCTTATTTTGATGGAGATTATAAAATCATATTATAAGTTATATTTCCCAAATGTGTTCAGGAAGTGAGGTATGAGAAAATCATATGCTTGATGTAGAACACCATGAAATATCTACATTTTAAATTCAAAAGAATTTTATGTCAAATTTTATCCTAACATACATGAACCGTACTTGGAAAGCAAATAGCAGGTGCAAAGGGTTTATGAAAAATTTATAGAAAAAAATCAGTATTGAATATTCTATCCATTTATTTCCTTATAAATTTTAAAAAGATTGTAATAATTCATTTTTACCAGAATACCTCTTTCAGCACATGTGCACACTAGAATTTCAATCCCAGTGCACACTAGAGGCAGAATATAAACATTTCATTTACACTTAAATTAGAAGTACATATATTGAATAAATATTGTATATGGACACTATAACAACTAAAATCAATGATAAAAGATACATGTTAAACTCTTAATAGTATGCCCACCATGGTGATGTAAATGAACCTAAATTTTTTACTGAGGTATAATTGACTAAATAAAGGTAAACTTTAATAAAGTTTAATAAATTCTCCCTTTTCTAAACTTATTCTAAAGATTTTTTCCAATTATTTAGTTATATTTAAGAGATAAGAAGCAACCATCACATATGCATAAGGCAAGAATTTATTCTGAGATTTACTTTCATCTGCTTTCCTTTTAGTCTAGATTTCAACAATTTTGGGAATGTTACAGTGAACAAAATGTATTAATCAAATATTCAATTTGTAATATATATCATTATTCCAGAATTTTACAAAACTGAAATTTTGTATTATAATATTTAGAATATCAATATTTCCTATGTATATTTAAAACACAGGAGTGAGCAGAGTTAATCATTTGGGGACCATTATGGAGACACTAAAATCAAAATCAATTAGTTTCAAAATAAGGCAAGATAAAAATGACAGTATTTAGCTTTTACATCCATGACTTCAACTTTTCCTAGCAACTAATGTGACGAAGGCAGATAAACAATCCTCACTTATATAGGAAAGATCAAGAATATTAATTTAAGAAATATTTCCCTATTGAGCATCTACTATGTAACTAGGTACTCCACTAGGTTCTGAGGGCACAGAAATGAAAAACAAAAAAAGTCTAGCCCAAGCTAACTAAACCAGTAACCATTAAAGCAAGGACAACAGTAACTACCTACTTGTCCCTTTCTCTCTTTGATTTTAAGAGAGGATGGATATTAAAGGAAACTTAGTAGGGAGGTATAGGACAGGCACTTCAGAAAGAGAAAAGGACAGGAAGGACAGGAGCAATACTGCCTAAGTTTAAGAGCAGATAGAATGTGTGCTACACACTTTCTACTTAGAAAGTATTTTTTTTTCCCTTTCTGACTGGAAATTAGGGTAGCTATAAAAAAAAAGTTGTGTGTGGTGGGAGGAATTGCTGGATTCAGAAGGCAACTGAAGAACACTGTACAGCTTTTAGGAGGTAGGAAAAAATTACTGCTTGAACCAAGCAAAACATGGGCATGGTTCTGGTTCTGACATACACAAATGCAGTTAACATATTAAGGAAATTGAGGACTGCCTGTTCTTAATATGATCATTAAGAGGGCGCCTGGGTGGCTCAGTGGGTTGGGCCGCTGCCTTCGGCTCAGGTCATGATCTCAGGGTCCTGGGATTGAGTCCCACATCGGGCTCTCTGCTCAGCGGGGAGCCTGCTTCCTCCTCTCTCTCTGCCTGCCTCTCTGCCTACTTGTGATCTCTCTCTGTCAAATAAATAAATAAAATCTTTAAAAAAAAATGATCATTAAGAGTAATGATTCTGGTTTTGGCATGAGGATGAGTAGATATATAGACATAGTGTATAGCAAAGAATATTTACAGTCACATTTCATGCACTAATAAATAATGCATTCACTTCTCTAAATGCCAAAGAAAATGTGGGAGAGAAAATTTTCATCTATATTCAGGATTAAACTTTCTAATTTTAAATTACCAGACTTCAGATGTAAATTTATTTCAGTTGAAAGGTTTGAAGAGATTATTAATGGATCTTCTAAACTTCTAGAGTGTTTAAAAGATAATTTTAATATAATAATCTTGCCATAGGCATGGCAAAAATTACAAATTTATTGAGCACCTACAATGTGACAGCACTGTGCTGGGTGACTTATTTCTAATACTCTAAGTCACATTTCAGTTTTCTCAATTTCTCTATCAGTAACTTTTAAAAAATATTTTACTTATATATTTTACTGAGACAGGGCGAGAGAGGAAGAAGCACAAGCAGGCTTCCCGCTGAGCGCGGAGCCTTGTGAGGGGCTCAACCCCAGGTCCCTAAGATCAGGGCCCCAGCTGAAGGTAGACGCTTAACAACGGAGCCACCCAAGCTTCCCTCCATCAGTAACTTTTACATTGTTAATTTACAGCTAAATTACTTGAAATACAGCTCGTTTATTCTATAAAGCTGGTACCAAAGACATGGCCTCATCTGAACGGGGCAGAGGAATGGCTGGGAGGGAAAGCTAAATCCTACTGAATACGGAAGACCTGACTTTCGTGTTATTTGTAGTGTTATCTATATGGTCTTTCAGAAATCCCCAAACTTGTATAAAGTGAGAGACTTGAGATAAGATCAGCAATCTATCAATTTCAAAGACATTTGTCAGCCCTTGTCTCTTGCCTTAAGGTCCTATTCAGCGATAACTGCCCATTTAGGTAGTAAATCATGGCCCCTTAGTACCTTAACTCTACGTCTCAGCGCCTCCGCTCTCCGTCTACTCTAAGGGGAAAGCAGGGAGGAGGGCCCACAGCTCCGCGGCGGGGCGGGGGAGGCCGAGGTGACAGCAGGTGAGAGCCTGGTGCGGATGAGGAAGTGAGACAGGGGCCGTGTGGGGATTACTCATTCTGCTTCACCGCCGGTGTTGCCTGCAAGAGGAACTTCTCGCCTCTCTTTCGGTCCAGCTGAAGTTTTATCTAATTGAAGCCACTTCCCATCCCTGTTCGCTTGGGGGAAAACCGTGCGTCCGTGTCAGGCAAGGGAGTCAGAACTGCGGGGTCAGGTAGTCTCTCCGTGACGCCGCGTGTCCTCGCCATCAGAGGCCGAGCTTCCCAAATCAGCCCCTACGGTTCCCCGAACCTGCCCTCCCTCTACGCTTGGGAACACTCCCGGGTAGCCCAGAGCACGACCCTCTCCCGCGCCCCAAGATGCGCTGAGAGAACACACGCTGCGTGGGAGCGGAGCCCAACCTTGACCAAGCCGGAGGACAGGTTGCTCCGGTCACTGCGAGGGGGCAGCTCTGAGAGCACCGGGTCCAGAGAGCGATCAGCCAGACCCGTCCGCGCCCCAGGCAGCCGCGGCGGGTGTGGCCAGTTCAAGAAGCACAACGCTGCTGAGCCTCCTACTTTACCTTTCTCACTCCAACTGCCTGCCGCCCTTCAGACCGCGTCTCCACAGTTTCCCAACACCCCCTCCCCCATCCCACGACACCTGAGGGAAACTTTTCCCTCTCCCCTCAATTCAAACTCAGCTGCTTCTACGGTTGCCGCAAACCGTCCTCTCCCTAGCAACGAGGTTCCGGCCGTAGAGCGAGCGGCTCTAGGTGTAAGGAAGGTGATGTCGTAAAGCCGCGAGTGTCGTAAACCAGGTGCGGTGGGGAGGGGGGAGGGGTGGAGGCGGAGGGGTGGGGGGGAAGGGGGAGGGAGGGGGAGGAGGTGACTCGAGCATTTAGACACAAGCGAGAGGATCATGGCGGATGGCCCCAGGTGTAAGCGCAGAAAGCAGGCGAACCCGCGGCGCAATAACGGTGAGTGGCGGAGGGGACCGGGGAGCGGCGGAGTCAGGGGGAGCCGGGCAGCCGGGGCGCCCCCGGGGGTGAGGGGGGCGAGCCGGGCTGGGGGCGGCCGGGGCAGAGACGGGCAAAGTGGAGTGGGAAAGTAGAAAGTAGTGCTCTCTGCCCCCCTCCGCTGCTGCCGCTGCCGGAGCCGCGCCGCGGCCGCTCGCTCTCCCTGAACCGTTATGTCTCTTACCTGGTCTCTCTCCGCCTAGCGGCTCCTGCCGCCCCTGCCGCCTCCTTGGACCGTTAGCCGCCGCATCCCCGGCGCAGGGCGGGCGGCCGGGACGCGGCCGGCCACTTTTCTGGTCCCGGGTGGAGCGGCTGTTGCTTCTTTTCGCACTTTTCCCCACTCTTTTGCCCCTCGGCGCCTCCCCTCGCCCCCTCCTCTCAGCCCCCTCCGCGTTATTCTCCCTCAGCGCGGAGGCCCCCGGGAGCCGAGGAACAAACTTGTGGCCGGCGCTGACCGTGCAAAGTGGCTTCCGCGCCCGCCGGCCGCCGCCGGCGCCGTCCCCCGCGCCCCGCGGCCCCAGCCGGGCCGGGCTGGGGGCGCGCGGCGGGCGGCGGCGGCGGCGGGACGCGGCGGCCGCGGGCTGCGTGTCGTCCGTGCGCGCGTGTGCGCGGGCGCCGGCGGTGCGCGCCGCTGGCGGACCGGGCTCGGCCGGCGGCGGTAAAGTTGTGACCGGCCGGCGAGGCGCGCTCGCGGAATGGGGATTAGCGGAGCGGAGGCGCGGGTCCCTAAGCGCCCCTCCTCCCCCGAGCCTCGGGCCACCGTACCGCGGGCCCCCGTCTGGGGACTCCGAGGCGAGCCCCGCGAGTGAGGTCCACGTTCGGTGGGGAGCTGGTGGGGCGGCAGAGGAGATGGGGCAGGAGCGGGCACCTACTTGCTGCTGTGGGAGATCTGTGGATGGCGGCGAGCTGGGCAGCGGGTGTGTTTGTGGAGTTGTTACCTGGTCTTAGAGACAGGGAAGCACCACAGACAGATCCCCCCTCCCCGGGGGACACTCCTTCTCCGCGCTGGGATGGGGTTCTGTGCGTACACCTCTCATTTTTCTCTTTCGGTTTTTGGGGAAGTTGTTACCTGGGCCGGACGCACGGAGCGCTGAAGCCGGATAATGGAGCTTGGATGGCGCTCTTGGTCTCGGGTGGAAGGAGGGTGGGGGAGGGGGCAGACGGACCGACGGACGCACGGGTCTGCTGCTGTCGCTGCAGCTGCAGTGTTTATTGATTTGTGCTGAAGTGCCGGGGCAATACACACCCCTCTGCCTGGCATGAGAGTTAAAAATAAATAAATAAATAAATAAATAAATAAATAAGAGAAAGAGAGAGACAGCAAGAGAGAGCGAGACCCGAACATGTGGTTGTTGTTGCACAGTCGCCTTTTCCAGTTTGGAGAGACGTTGTAAGTTGATTGTATTTCTGCTTATCTTGGGGGCGATTCTGTGCTTTCTCTCCCTCTTGTTCAGCAGCGAAATGTCTGCTGATTGTTATTGTCTGGACAGTTCCTGTGGCGAGAGGGGCGAGACTTCTCCGCCCGGGGGCGGCGGTAGCGCGGGGCGAGGTCCCCCGCCCGCGCCGGCCCGGTACCTGTTTGTATAATAATGGGCGGCAACGGCCCTGCCGCTGGCTGCAGCCGAGTCTATATAAGGAATTACACGTACATTTCGGACCGAGGGGCTCATTTTGGTTCCTACGTTATTTTTGAAACGAGTTTTTAACTGTAGGGAAATAAATGCACCTATAATGGGAACGCTGTTTCTTCCAGAAAATGAGGAAATGCGTGTTTAAGTAAAAACTCTCTCGCGCTGCCCCCGCCCCACCCCCAGCTCCTGGGCTCCCTTTCTCCCTCCCCTCTGGGATGCGAAACGCGAGGTTTTGTAACCTTTCCTGGCAATTTTAGATTTTGTGTGGGATTTCCTGTCTAGAAGCAGATACGAAGATTTTTAGCTGTTTCAAGATGTTTCCTTCTAATCGTAAAAATATTTTTAATATATTTGAGCCAACATTAAAATCACTGCCTTCATGATGATTTTAGCAATACAAATAAACATTTGCGTTTTAAAGACGTCTGTTAGTTATGATTGATAACTAATATTTGGTATCGTCATTGTGGAGAGATGACTTGTTACAGCAAGGAGCGGAGCATAGGCTATTGCAATTTTAATTTCCTGTTTTAGCGTCAAATAGTGTGCTATATTGAGCTGTTGCCACTGTTGCTGATGTGGCTTTATGAAAGGTAAGTGCCTTCGGAAAGGGCTGCTCGCTTTTTACCTTATTTAAAATGTTCATCGCCAGAGAAAGGGGCTTTTCTTGTTGCTGACGACATGTGTGTGACATGTGAGTCTGAACCACCCAGCGTCTGTGCAGCTGCTGTAAACATGTTTACCTGAACGGGAAAGAATGGATTTTTCTCCTAAAGATCCTGTGATATGATTATTACACTCATAAGGCATATCAACAGATGACTTAAGGGGGAAAAAGCTTTCCTGAAAGGTACTTGAAATCAACAGGAAAAAGAGGTTCTCGATCGCTGCAGCAAATGGCAACTTGTGCAGGTAGAAAAAAGATGGTGTTTAGTTTTCTCCTGCATGTATGTCAGCCCCCTCCTGTCTGCTGCTTTCATTCTCAAGGGAGGGATTTATTTACCATGCTTGCTGTCAGTGTTTTTCCTTTGTGTTTAATATTAGGAAAACAGATTTGGGCTGTTTAGCACAAAATGTCTTGTCTGCAGTATGCATTACTCTCAGAAAACAAAAGGTGTTTAAGATAGCACCGTACTACTACAGGTATCTTCCATTTTCATCACTTTTGGCTCTGTCCTTGTATTTCTTTTTGTTCTCAAATGCATTTCATGCATTGCCGATGATTACAGCCATGCTATTTGATTAAGCCTTATAATTTACAGATTAAAATGAAGTTATGTGCCATTGTGTTGGGAAACCTCAGAATAGGTGCTGGTTAATATTTCTTAGCAACGCAGTCATATTTAAGTTGCAGTTGTTTATTGGAGAGAATTGCATGAAAGATAACTCTTAAATCTTTTTAATGAGGAAATAAATGATGTGTACAGTGGATGATAGCATTAGAGATAGTTTATGTTGTTATTTATATGTAAATAATTTTTTGTTCATTTAAAAATAAGATATGCAGATTTTACTGCAAAGCCTCTAGTGAAACATTTTAATTTCCTTTCTGGAATATATCTGCAGAATAGGATATTAATGAGAGAATCAAGTAATGTAACTTGACAGGGGTAAACCAACTGAGCAAGGCTTGGCCAAAGCATCAAACATTAGGTAGTAACTTCACGGTGATGATGTTAGTTGTGTATAAAGGAGTGGCATTAGAATTACGTAGAATTGATTTTTACCATTTGTAATGTCATGCTTTATTTGTTGTATTTTAAAAATATGTCTTCTAATTTTCCACTTCTGTTCTGCGTGGTTTTCGTATGTAAGTATGTATGCATTTTGGAGGGGGAGAGAAATGTGCTCTAGTTACTAATGACCACATGCTGATTAATTCACTTTAGATGAAATAGCAGGTACATATTTTTCTGTCATTTGCACCATTTCCACTTGCTGTCTTTGGAAACCACCAGTAGAGGATGCTAACAAAAAATGATTATTGGTATAGTAGCACCGTAAGTCTCTCTATCTCCTGTTGATTGGGACCTCTACATTAATAGGGACCTTTGGTGTAATTCTGGGTCTTCGTGTTGCTTAAAACTAGCATTGGGTAAATCAGGCATAAACATTTTCTGGTTTGCTAAGATGGAAAGAAGTAGAAATGTTTTAACTTGAATGATTTATATATTTGAGCTTTTTGAATACTGAGATTGGTATTGCTATCAATTTAGTCTTGCTTTAGACCACTTATATTACTACTCTTTTTGTTTGTTTTTATGTTGTTAGATTTGGAAAAGAATATGTGATGATTGGCCTGTATTTATCTTGCATATTTACTGTATTTTTAACGTTTTTATTCATTAGAAGATTCCCTGAAAACATGTATTTTAGATGTTTAAAGATGTAAACTGTTAAATATGGTTAAGAAAAATTGCAATTAATTGTTAATACTTTCTAATTATCTTCCCATAACTTAAACTGTATACATGGATGGGCAAACAACAACTAAAGAAGGTGTTAACCAGCAGCCACTCAGATGTTAATGATTTTTAGATTTTATCCTTTCCTTTCCCTTTTAATTAAGAATCAGGTAGTGTAGACGTTTTACATTTGTCAATTGTAAATTAAGAAATATGTTAGCTTTGATGTTTTAAATGCAGCAAATAATTATCTGTGGTTTGATAATTATTGTATGTTTGTATTCATGAATTCTTTTCAAAGTGTGTAAATTGGTATTATAACTTTCATGTATAAAAAATTGCATGAGACTTGGTGTATTTAGTAATATTTTTGGTGTGTGTCTACAATTAATATAACTGTAAACTTTTGGAAGACGTTCCTTAGGTCAAATGTTAGAAATATTTCTTTGCCTAATTATTTTTAATGGTGTTTCTAAAAATGCATCAACAGTAGTATCATAATGCAATAGTAATACTGTTTATCTTGAATTAAGTAGGAATTACCTGAATTACCAGGTAAGCCTGTGTGATTTCTTATTTTAGAATGTCATGGTTTTTCAAGAGTTTGTGTGTGTGTGTGTGTGTGTGTGTGTGTGTTTGTGTATGTATGTATAAATATAGTTTTACATTTCCTGACAGATGTTTCTTGAATTTGGTGTTCACTTAATTCTTAGAGCTCAGTAGTAGTAGGTGTGATTCACTCACTACTTTTATGAAATGGGGAAGTTTACCACAAAGCCATAATGTATATGATGGTGGCATGGAGCAAACTTGAAGTATCTTATAAACTGAGAGCATCCATCATTTGTTAAGATGAGCCTGTTGTAAAAGCACATGGAATATTACATTATTTTTTCTTTCTTTAGTTTGTAGTATTTTTGAAAGTTTGTACCCTCTGTTTGCAATTTTAGTTGCTTTGAAGCATTTGGTGAGAAGTGAGAAAGTTCTACCAAATTGGAAATGATACTTTAAAAATAACATAATTATATCCCATAATTCTTTTTATTGTTTTTTTCCTCCTTTTTTTTTTTTTTTGCTTTCTCCTGTATAAATTACCTTTAAGCATGTGATTAGAGCCATATGTAAACACAGATGCAACATCATGTGGAATTCTATTAACTATTCTCAACTACCTGTATTGAATTGTAGTAGAGAAGAAGAAAAATCTTGTGGATGTTGGAAGAAGATATGCATTAATATGTAAAAGTGCAATTAAAGTTTAGAGGCCTTGATGAAATTGTGGAATAGTATTTGGGATTGGAAAAGGTTTATTAATGTTTGCAGCATGATCATTAATTTATGGGGAAATGTCTGTTCTTCTCTAATTGAGACAGGAGCTAGAATAAAAGTTCATTGTTAAAAGAAAATCTTAAAAATCTTAAACCAGAAAAGTGCCTGATTAGGAAATAAAAAGTTTTTGAAAACACTTTTTAGAAGCCTATATTTTGTGCATATTACTAGTAAAATATTTAACTGGATGTAAGTTGAAAGAAAATTAATGGATATATATATCTAAAAACCAAGTTTTTAGTAACCCAAGTTAAAATGTAATCTATTAGACATACATTACTTTAGGAAATAAACTTTCCTTTGGATGGGATAGGGTTTTCAGAATTGTATTCCTAGAGGAAGCCTTCTTAAGACATCATTTTTAACTAATAAAAATTTTCAGTGTGGTGTATAAGATCATGTCCGGACTTTTAACCTTGAGGGAGGTGGGTTATACTGCTTGTTAACATGGAACTGGGTTGCTTAAAAGATGGCACTATTCTATAACACTTAAGTATAACTGTGTTCTCTAATAAGTAGAATATCTATTATGATTGTTTTCAGAGAAAAAAAATTTAATATTTAGAACTCAATTCATTAATTTCATTAAAACATATTTTGAAGTATATCATTTAGGTATAGATAAATTGAAAGATTCACTTTTAAAAAGCAAAACAGCCAAATGTAAGTCTATGCTTGTATTATAGCTATAAAATGTTATTATTTTTTCATTCTCTTAAAATTTATCTTTATCTCATTTATTTCTTCAAACACCTTCCTGTTATTTAATCCATGCCTACTATATTTATAGGGATTGCACATATCTGTCCATGTAGACAATTTTATGTATTTATTGAGACTTAATACATCGAGTTTGAGTATAAACTATGGCTGTTGGTAGGAGACAATATAGTATGGCAGCCTGCGAACAACTTCATCATCTCTTTTGCAGGAACAGCTACATCTGTGCTGGAATTATTAGTAACAGATGTTTTGTGACCTCTTAATTCCCACCCCCGCTTCCCCATCCATATTTAAAATTAAATGTGAATGGGAGATAAATAAGGGAATGATGTCAATTTCTCATACTTATTGTTGTTTTCTAAGAATATTGCAAGTCTTTAAAATGTAATTTCAAATTTTTAGGTATCTAACTATCTTAATTTGGTTTTTAGATATCTTTAATATTCCCGTTTCAATTTTCTTTTTATACTATTATTTTTTAGATATCTCAGTTACCATTCATGGTTACCAACCTCTGATATATTCTAATTTTCCTTATTCTTAAGGAAAATTATCCCCATTTATCCCCATTTAATCCTCACTTCTAATTGAATGCTTGGCTTTTTGTTAAATGCTCAGAGTATGACTGGTCTGTTAATTTAAAAATTCATTTTTCTCCTGGAATGTTACATGTTTAGTATGGAAGGGATCTTTAGAGACCATATTTTTTTAACTGAAAACTGATACAGATCAGTTGAAGTTTAGGGCCTTCAAGTAGAAATTCTACTAGAGACTTTAACTTACATTTTAGAAGAGGTAATAGTGACTTGTGGTAAATCCTTCAGAAAGTAGATTGAACTTGGGCTGAAATACTCTGCCTTACATACTTGTAAAGGCTGTGAATGAAAATCACTGTATCTCTTTAGTGTTTTCTCCTTCCTACCTTGAGAAGCTAAGTTGCTATTCATACTTATTGCTATACCACTTTTCTAAATCTCTTTTGATCTTGTTTTGTTGTTGTTGTTTTTGTGGGGGCAGGGGTAAACAGTTGGGAGAGAGAGAGAATAATTCCAATAATCCCATAAGTAAGTATTAGGAAAATAATAATTTTAGAGCTGGAGAGATTTGAAGAATCATTCAAATTTGATTTTGCAGATAAGCAAACCTTCAAGGAGGTAGAATGACTTTGCCAAGCTCCTTCTACTAGTTAGCTTGGACTAGGTTATAGCTTTTCAGGTTCATAGCTCAGTATTCCTTTTATTAGGCCATTTGAACATGTTTATCTATGGTGGCAACAAGGAAGAACTAAATGCCATCAATTTTCAATATCATGGTTAAAACCAAGAGGTATTGTAAGGAATGCTCAATAATCCCAGGAAAGGGAATTTCTTAACCATTTGCATAAATTTACCAAATTTAATAGTTGACATTACTATATCACTTAAAACATTTCAGACAACAAAGTTAGGTTTATATTGTTTAAAGGCATTCTCTCATTATTTGGATTTATAGTTTTTCCTCTTCATTCTCAATCTCAACTCCTTCCCAACCCTTACTTGCACCCAATTTAGTATGTTTTATATATCTTCCTGGTTATGTCTCTGTCCTTGTAAAATAATGTGTGTTTTACATTTGTATAGCTGCTATTTTGCTATGTATTTTATTTTCTTCACTAAGCATTGTTTGATATTTGTTCATGTTGCTCTGTGCCCATCTACTTCTCTGATTCTAACTGTCTAATATTTCATGGTTTGCATGTAGCACAAATTATCAGTTCGCCTAATGATGGATGCTCAGGTTGGTTCCAACTCTTGAGTAAAATAATGTGATAAACATCTTCATACATGTTGCTAATGGCTGTGGAAGAGTTTTTCTGGATATACATATCCAGGTGTGGTATTGCTGTGTAATAGGTTAGTCACATATTTAATATCACCAAATTATGCCAGATTATTTCTGAAATGGCTACAATTTTTACCCTTACCAACATTGTATATGAATTTTTACTTTTTCCCAGTTTTGTCAGCATTTGGTATTGTAGAATGTCTTACATCTTGCTAATTTAACTGTTGTTAAGTGGAATCCTATGGTTTTGTGCTGTGATATGTTTCTCTGTTTACCAGGGTGGTTGATTATGTCTTCATATCCTTGCTAGCTGTTTGAGTTTGCCTTCTCATGTCTGGCCTATTCATACCCTTTGCCCTTCTTTTTGGTTGGGTTTCCATTTTTTCTTGGTTTCCCAGAATCCTCTATCTGAGGTCGTAATCCCTTGGTGGTTTTAGATATGGCAAATATTTTCCCAGTGTGTCAGCATGTGTTGAATTTGAAAGTGGTACACAAATCCTTAATTTTAATGTACTTAAAATTTTTTATTTGTGGGCGGTAGAAGTCCTTCCTGATCCACAAACTGCAAAGATATTTTCCTATGTTTTCTTCTAATAGTACTATAATTTTACCTTTCATATTTAAGACTTTAATGCATCTGGAGTTCATCTTTCTAATATAGAGTTTCTTTCTCTCTCTCTCTCGTTCATTCTTATTTCTTTCTTAAGAAAAACAGAGTGGTGAAGAGTGTAGGTTATCCTGTCATTTATTAGCTGAGTCACCTTGATCAAGTTGTTTAGTCTCCCTTTGAATTTCCCCATGTGTAAAGTGGGCAGGATAATCTCAGAGCTGGGAATGTTAAATGAGGAGTATAAAGCACTGTGCTTCATATCTGTTTGTTTAAATTTTTATTTACATTATTAGATTAAGTTTGTTTTAAATATATCTTCCATCAGTTGACAATTTCTTATTCTTTTTGTCCAATATTAACTCCGATGTAACTTCAGTCTAAAAGGATGTGGTTATAAAATTTATTCTTTGTTTCTATAGCTTTGACTAGATATTGCTTAGTTGTTCTGGCCTTAAGGACAAGGCTCTTTGTTAAGTCAGTAGTAGAACAATATCCTAATGCTATTTGTGATACGGCTTCTTTCAGCCTGAGGAAGGCTGCCTTGGTGTCTTTAAGGGGCATTATATTGAAGGAGACCTTACCGTATTACTTTTATATGTAGTAAGGAAAATTTCCCCCATGCTGTTCTTTCAGATAACATAAAGAACCCAACCCCAAGGAAGCTAAACTTTATATTCTATATTTGAATACCATAAGCAATGTGCAGTCCACAGATTTTCATACAGATTCATTCATTTAGTTGGGAATATTTTTAAGAAGATGGTGTATGTATTCTTAATACATAATATGTTCTTGTGGCATAGATTGGGGCAATCCTAAGACAAAAGTTGAAATTATACCATTTTGTGTGTGTGTGAATGAACTTTATTGAGGTATAATTTACGTTCATCATTATGCTTATACATTTTAATGAGTTTTCACATACTTACATGCATGTGTAACCACCACCACAGTTAAGCTATAGAACATTTCCAACATCCCAGAAAGTTCTCTTGCTCCTCATCTCAGTCAGTCCTCCTCTAGTCTAACCCAAGCAACTAATGATCTGTCTTTGATAACTAGAGATTAGATTTACTCTTTCTAGAGTTTCTTATAAATGGAATAATACAGTATTTACTCTTTTGCCTGCCTTCTTTTACCAGTGATGTTTTAAAGATTAATCCCTGTTATTGCTTGTATCAGTAGCTCATTCCTTTTATATTGTTAAGTGGTATTCCGTTGCTTGAATATATCACAATTAGTTTTTCCATTCACCTATAATGGGCAAAATATTTGGGTTGTTTCTGGGTTTGGGTATAGAGTGGAGCTACTGTGAATATTAACATATAAACTTTTATGTGGATATATGCTTACATTTCTTTTGGGTAAATACCCAAGATTCAAATTGCCAGGTCATATAATAAGTTCAGGCTTGACTTTGTAAGAAACTGCTGAACTAGTTTCTAAAGTGCTTGTAACATTTTACATTTTACAAGGTATGAAAGTTCTAGTTGTTCCAATCCTTATAAACATTTGTCCATGTTTTTAATTTTAGCTATTCTAATAGTTACATCATGGTATTTTGGTTTTAGTCTGGACTTCACTGTAATGTTGTTTGAGTATATTTTTTATGTACTTACTAGCTATTTGTGTATTTTCTTTTATGAAATGACTGTTCTAATCATTTTCTCATTTTTAATTAGGTTGCTTATCTTTTTATTATCAAGATATAAGACTCTTTATTCTGGGTCCAGATTCTTTTTTGGATATAGGTATTTTAAGTATTTTCTTCCTTTCTGTGGCTTATCTTCTGATTTTCTTAATGGTGTCTTCGAAGCGCAAATGTTTTAAATTTTGGAGAAGTCCAATTTATAATTTTATTCTCTTAGACTTTGTGCTTTTTGTGTTTTAAGAAATCTTTGCCCATCCCAAGATTTTCTTCCCTTGTATTTTTAGAAGTGTATAGCTTTAACATTTAGGCCTGTGATCCATTTCAGGTTAATTTTTTGTCTGTTACCCTGTTTTGATACTTCATCTAGAGGCATGCCTGAGGTAGCCCTGAGTAGTTTGCAAGAGGCTAAAACTTGGTCTTAACTAATCAAAATTCTCTGTGAGAATTTCTGTTGAGTATTTTAAAAAAATATTTTTCAGGACCCAACTAAGAACCAGAGCTCAAGATTGCAGAGAAACACAAATCCTACTTTCCTGGTTTTATACATTTTTTTTAAACTGAGAGCAGTGGTGTTGTGCTTAGTGTTTTCGGAATTTTTCATGTTTTTGACACATTTTTAATTCACAGAGCCAGATTTGAGTGAAGCTAGAGTTTAAGAAAAAGATGCCCAAAGAGTGTCCAAAGTAAAAGTTATCTTCATGATCTCTTATTTCCTACACAGTTTTAAAGGGTTTAGCATCATACCAGTTCTTTTTTTATATTCCATAGCTTTTATCTTTATATGGGAATTTGTTCAAACCTGCCATTTATCTTGAATTCATTAAGGGACATAATTTTATCCCTTTGAAATGAACATTTCTTTAGCCATCTCTGAGTTTCTTGTATAAGGATTCCATCTTACTGTTCCGCTGAAGCTGCAGTATGAGTAAAGGTCTCCAGGTCTCCAGTGACCTCCAATCCTGCCAACCTTTCTCAACCTTTATCTTACTTGACTTTTCTACATTTGTTGTTGTTAAATCTCCTGAAAGATTTTGCTTCCGTAGCTTCTGTATTTTTACTCTTTTCTTAAATTTTCATTTTTCCATTCTTGTTTCTTAGAGCCTCTTTCTCTTTGACATTGCCCATGGCTGTGTCATTGCCATGGCTCTTCTCACTCAATATACCCTACCTAGAAATCTGACCCAATTCTTATAGTTTTAGCTCCCACCTATATGCTGATGTTTTCAAAGTTTTTATCTCTTGCCCAGAACTAGATTGAGTTCCAGATATGTATACAGTTGTCTGTGCAACTTTTCCACATATATATCCCTCAGGACTGTCAAATTCCACAAGCCCAAAGTTGAACTAATTTATTTCCTAGGTCTCACTTTCCTTCTCATTCATGATCTTGTTAGCGCCACTGCCAATGTATTACATTTAAGTTAAAACCTAGGATTAACCTTCCCTCTCATAACCTGACATCATCAAATCTGCCAGTCCTATATTCTGAATGTCTTTCAAGTCAGTCTTTTCCTTTCCATTTCTATTTCTGTTGCTTTAGGACCTTCATTTCTCATGCAAACTCTTATTCTGGCCTATTGTTTGTCCCTACTCTTTGCCATGCAGGCTGCTGCCAAAATTATCTTTGTGCAAAACAGCTGATTTAATACTTCTTCCAATCAGATGCCTTCCCTGGGTCTTTATTAACTTAATGGATGAAACCAGGATTCTTTCCATGACATACAAGATCCAGATTTATTATCATTTCCCTGCTATTTCTTCTGTCTGCTGACCACTTCCCTCCTCCTCCTTTTAACTATAGATACTTAAATCCACAGGCTGTTTTTCCCTCCATGCATTTGAATATTACTTTTGGTCCTTCTACCAGAAATGTATTTCCCCTTTTCCCTACTTCATATTTTCTGCTGTATTTTGAAAGGTGGACAGGAATTTATCTCAGATATTTCTTCTTCAGAAATGCTTTCTCTGATCCCATTCATTCTTCTTAAGTTGGTGATTTTTCATTTAAGTTAAAATATTATCTCCCTCTACCTTTTTTATTCAATAAAAGGTAACTTATGTAACCAAATAAAGCCACTCACCTTAGCCCCCTTTTTACCTTAGCATAAATTATTACTATGCCAATTACCTTGGCATAAATGCTTGATCTTACAGGTTTTTAGCTAAATACTTTACCCCTCATTTTGTTATGGTTAAAGAAAAAAATGTTTATTTCCTTTAAATGATGAGTTGATTACAGATACATTCATTTACTTACTCATATTTATGAGTAAAATGTATATGTCACTGAAATGCTCCCTCATAATTCTTACTTTTAAGATAATATTTTTTCTGATGATTCTATTTCTTTTTATCACCTATTCCTATTCCTTGAAACTCCATCATAACTATCTTGTGTTTTATTTTTGTTTTTAAAGCACTTACTTTTTTATACTCCATTTAGCTCTGTATCTGCCTTGAACATTCTAGATGTTAGTGACATAATTCCTTCTGATCTGGTATCTGTAGGTGTATTTATGGAAAGAGAATTGAACTAGGAGAAAGAAGTCTTACATAAAAGTCTTAGTCTAATATTAAATCTGCCATTAATTGGCCTATGAAATTGGGAAAATAATTTATTTGGCCTAGGTCTGTTCATCTGTAGAATGAATATGATGGATTAATGTGTGCTAGGCAGTGAGTCTCTGAAGATAAGAAATGTAGCTTCTTTCTTTAAAGAGCTTACAGTATACTAAAGGGGGAAGAAAGGAAAACAAAACTTTAGAATATAGTTTGGTAACTGATTCTATCCCAAATGTAGAGGGGATGGCCAAATCTTAAAGGATGTGTATAGGTTATCTTAGTAAAAATGTGGAATGTATTACTCCAGGTAGGGAAACAGAATGTACAGAAGCATATGAGAGACACATGAACACACACATACATGTGCACATATACATATATTATGGGATCCACAAGTCATAGGTTTGGTTGAACTCTAGGGTGAGTAGAGGAATGGCTAAACATGAGGCTAGAGAATTCGATAGGAAGCAAATGAAAACAACAACAACAAAACAGCTTTATACTGCCATGATTGGATTCTGTCTTGAAAGTGTTGAGGAACTGCCAAAGATCTTAAAGCAGGGAATGACTTAAATATAACTGTATAGTTCATTATCTTATTTTCTTTATGTATTCTAAATGATTAAAAATTCAAGAATATACATGTTTTACTAAAAGTAAAAAAAATAAAAGTAAAAGCTGATTTGTCTTGTTTTCCTGAGTTTTTGCTTATATATACTATAATGCGAATAGGTTCACATAATAATTGCCCTAAAATGGTGCTGCCACCATACTACCATCATCATCAATATAAATAAAAAGCATCCTTTACTAGAAACAAAAGTGGCCTTGGTTAGAGTTGGTTGCTAAAATTTTTGACTTTGGGGAGTATATGTGTTGTAATGAGCACTGGGTATTAGATAAAACTGATGAATCATAGTCCTGTACTCCTGAAACAAACAATATATAGTATGTTAATTAATTGAACTTAAATTTCTTAAAAATTAACAAAACAAAAAACAAATTCATACATCAAGTTGGCTATGCATTTCTGAACTCTGCACTATTGTGAGGGAATTATGTTTTCATTTTGTTTTCTCTTTCCAAATCGTTAAATCACCACTTATGTGGATGTGTTGTGTACTTATAGTCCCTATGGAATAAGATGGTTCTCCAAATGTGTAAAATTCTTTGAGTTTATTATTTCTTCATAAAATTTTGGATTATTTCTGATATTTGTTAGTGGTTCTGTGTAGAACTCCATCTTATGAACCTGTTATATATACTTTGATATCCATTCTCTATAATGGATATTTAATAAAATACAGTTAGACAATCCTTGCCATTCTTTTGACTAGCATGATCCCAGTACCTGATTATGATAAACGAGGCTAATGAGTAAGCTGGCTATTTTGTTGTTTGCATTGAAATAACTGGACATCTGTGAAACTTCAGATTCCAAATAAAATAGAACTTTATTTTCCTGAGTGTTTCTTGGTGAGTGAGGGAAAATAGCCATAGGCCTGATATATGTTTTTATTATTGAACAAAAAAATTTGAGATTTTGAAGGGAGTTACACTATATGCAACAAGACGTACAGATTGAAGGCAGGGCCGTTTTTTAGTCCAAGTGCTGAGGAAATACACTATCATGTTTCAACCTGTAAGTTAATAATTTTATGTAAAAAATAGTGTCTTATTTATACACCATTTCTCTCAGTATTTTACATATGACCTCGTTTGTATGTTAAGGGGCTTTTGTGCTGATGTTTTATACGAAATGTTTTTAACCTAAACTGTAAAACTTATCCTAATTCTTCTAGTATCCTTTATACTTGTTATACATTATTTATATGCTTAACTTGTCTTATGTATTATGTGTTATAATAGTCAAACTTAATGGTCATAAAGTTCTATGTAATTTCAATTCTATCACATCAAGCTGATTTTTTTTTTTTTTTTTTTTGGTGGGAGGCATCATCCTTTTTTGTTGTTGTTCTCATTAGAGATAGATTTATAGTTTTACTGTACCAATGCAAGAATAGTTCAGGACAGTAAGACAGATTTTGAGTGTTTATTATATTGAGAGTCTTAATATATTAAACATATGGGGAGGGAAGCAAGGTGCTCGCTATTTTAAGGTCTCATGGCCACACTAACATCCATCTTGTTCATGTTCACCTGGGTTATACAGAGCTTGGGGATTTCCATCTACCCTTACTGTATTTGGTTGAGTCAGCAGTCAGGTAACAGTAATGGTCATACTTCTGCCGTTATTTTATCTGAGTTTCTGATCACCATAGTCTCACAGATGAGGAAAGTGGTTTCGTACTTAGTATTGATAATTACTGACAGGAATGATATTTAATGATAATAATTAATTGAAAATAGTAACTAGAAAAAGAAAAGTGAATCATTTTAGGGAGATGCTGTGTATTTCCGATGTATCTACATTTAGTCTGTGAATTCTCATATATAGTCAATTTTTTGGCTTTTTTTTTTAAAGTAAATTTAGTACTATTTTTGTATTTTATAGAGCATAATAGTTTCTGTCCCTTGTTGTGAGACACTGCAAATGTATTCATTTATCTCAATTTTAGTTCTTTTACATTTTTCTAAGCACTAAAGACATGACGTGTTATAATCTAACATGTTTTCTGCCTCATGTATTTCCTGAGTTTTTAAAGAAGATTTTATTTATTTATTTATTTGGGTGTGTGTGTGTGTGTTCATGAATGGGGATTGGGGAGGACAGTGGGTAAAAGTGGGGGACAGAGGGACAAGCAGAAGCTGGGCTGGATCCCAGGAGGCTTAGATTCTGACCTGAACTGAAATCAGATGCTTATTAACTGGCTGAGCCACCCAGGTGCCCCTCCTACATTTCTTGTTTATTGCCCACATTTTAAGACAGTTGAGAAATACATTGCCTTACCTTATATTTTTCTTTTTCTTTTTCTTTTCTTTTCTTTTCTTTTCTTTTCTTTTCTTTTCTTTTCTTTCTTTCTTTTTTTCTTTTTTTGTAGAGAGAGAGTGAGCATGTGAATGGGGCTGGCAGGGATGGGGGCAGAGGGAGAGGAGAAAGAGAATGTTAAGTAGACTCCACTCTCAGTGAGGAGCTCTATGGGAGCTCGATCTCAAGATCGTGGGCTCAATCTCAAGACTGCGAGCTCATGACCTGAGATGAAACCAAGAGTCCCAAGAGTTGGATGCTTAACCTATAGACTGAGTCAGCCAGGTGCCCCTTAAAGTATTTTTAAATTTTTTTTGTTTTTTAAAGTAAGCTCTATACCTAACATGGGACTTGAACTCATAGCCTTGAGATCAAGAGTTGCATGCTTTACCAACTGAACCAGACAAGTACCCCTTATATTTGTCTAACTTCTATGTCTTTTTTTCTTCTACATTTGTAGGTATAACATTTTGTTTCAGAATATTACCCTTTTGTTTATTTATGAGACTTTATCATGTTTATATGTCAGACACTGTTCTAAGCAGTTTAAAAATACTAACTCATTTCATCTGCAATAAAATCCTATGAGGAAGGTACTGTTATCCTTACTGTAATGGTAAGGAAATGGAGGCACAGAGAGATTGTTGTCTTGGGTCACGTAGCTAGTAGGTGGAGCCTATATTCAGATGTAGGCATCCTGGCTCCATATCGTGCATTTAACCTCTAAGCTGTAAAAAACCATAGGAAGTATATTGCTAAGAAGAATATGCCATATTTTTCAATATTCTTTAATAAATAAGGTACTATTTTTAAAGCTTGTTAGCATATATTGCATACAATGATGAAAAGATTATGTAATTCCCTTTCTTTTATCCAAGAATATATATCAACAATTGGTATTTTCAGATACTGCTTTAAAATGAAATTTATATCCATAGATCCATGGGATGAGAAAAGTATATAGGTAAAAGGAGCTGTTAGTCTAATTGCAGATATGACCATATGCATAAATGGTGATAACAGCCTCTCTTTTTTATTCTGAAGGTAAGTTCATAGAGTCATAATTTAAAATCAGAAAATTTAATATATATATATATGTACATATATATATATATATTTAACAAAGCAATATTCAGGGATGTTGACATGGTATTTTTGGAAAATTCTTATGGTAAATTAGAGTTAAACTGTGAACAGAGAAAGTTAGGCAGTTGTGATTTGTAAAGCTAGTAGTAGTATTCGAAAGTGACACACCAAGGGTAAAGAGAAAAGAATCAGACAAATTCTTGCAACCGTTCTTTACCACTGAGAATATGATGTTAGCTTACAGAAATTTCTTTGTTAAGTTCAAGGGTTTTATAACTACATGAAAGTCTTTTCATGGGTCAACCCCTAACCCTATTCCGAATTGGAGCCTTTACTTCAGAGGCTTTTGAGAGAACTCATCCTATAGCTATATGCTTGTGATACTATGTTGTCTCTAAAAAGTTCACCTTTTTTGTGTATGGCTTTTTGTCAGCCACTTCAGATAACTTAACTTTCAGCAACACGTGGTTTTACCAGTCAATACACATGACTGTTACTGATTTTTCCTTTAGAGTTGAAACTGTCTATGTGGCCTAAATATACTTTCAGAGATTCTTCAAAGAGACAGTATTTCCTACTTAATTTACTTTAGTGGCCTGTTTTTATTTTGTAAGATCAAGCACATATGTAGCATACTTTAAGCATTAATTTACATTTAAATAAAGAAACCTCTTGCAGTTGAATAAAGGCATTTATTTATTTATTTATTTATTTATATTAACATATAGTGTATTGTTTGTTTCATGGATACAGGTCTGTGATTCATCAGTCTTACATAATTCACAGCACTCACCATAGCACATACTTCCCCAATGCCCATCACCCACTGCCCCATCCCTCCCTTCTCCCTCCCCTCTAGCAACCCTCAGTTTGTTTCCTGAGATTAAGTCATTTGTTTTTTAAGAACACATATGAATGTACAGCAATTTATAGCTCCAACCATTAGGTAATTTGAGATGCTCACATAGGATTCTGAGTGATTATGACAATGTCCCAACTGCATCTGTATTTGTTTTGTCCGCTTCTCTACTAGGAAGACAAATATCATATAATATGCGGTATTTTCAGTTATTTTAGATTAATCCATCTTAACATAGTGAGGGAAAGTATATTATATATGATACTACATGAAATAGCCTTTAAGAATTTGGATGATAACTGCCACAAAATGTTTCTCAGAAAGTGAGAAGTATCTTTTGGTTATAACTTTTATAATTCAAACTTGCTGTGTTACTCCATAATTTAATGTAAGAACTATAGGAATTTGTATTCATTTTTTACCTTTAAAAATGGAGTCAGTTGAGTTCTCTAGGATGGGTACATTGTTTAATCTGTGGCTTCAAGTCTCCATGTTGTTACTCCCTTCTCCTACCAAGTATATCCTGCTTTTGGCACAAGAGATCTTCCTTTCAGATGTCAAAACACTTAGGAATACATTTTTTAAAAGTTACTTTTTATTTATTTGACAGAGAGAGAGAGGTCACAAGTAGGCAGAGAGGCAGGCAGAGAGAGAGGGGGGAAGCAGGCTCCCCGCTGAGCAGAGAGCCAGATGCGGGGCTCAAACCCAGGACCCTGGGATCATGACCTGAGCCAAAGGCAGAGGCTTTCACCCACTGAGCCACCCAGGTGCCCCAGGAATACACTCTACAAATTATTAACTTATTCTTTTAGTACAGACTTGAAACCATTTGGAGGATAAACTATAGCAATTGAAAAGTCTAGTTTCTGTTGAATGGAGCTGCAGCTAATCTTGAAAACCCACTGATAACATAGCACTTAACATTCAGAAAAGATAAATAAGTCACCTAACTTTTCATTTTCAGTTTTATGTAACTTTACAGTGTGGTACTTGATACTTATTGTTGGTAAGAGGTAAGGTTATATGATGTAACAAACATTTAATAATTGCCTACTGTGTTTCACTATGCTAATTGCTAGGGATACAGTGTGGGTAAAACTAGGGTTCTGCACTTACAGACTTGGAAATGATGGATAGAATCACAAAAACAGATATTTGTAGTACAGTGCAGCCACTGTAATATAGAGAAATGGAAAGAATGGCCAATGAAAAGCAGTACTGGAGGGGTACCTGGGTGGCTCAGTGGGTTAAAGCCTCTGCCTTCAGCTCAGGTCATGATCTCAGGGTCCTGGGATCGAGCCCTGCATCGGGCTCTGCTCGGCAGGGAGCCTGCCCCCCCACCCCCGCCTGCCTCTCTGCCTACTTGTGATTTCTGCCTGTCAAATAAATAAATAAATAAAAAGAAAAAGAAAAAAAAAAGAAAAGCAGTACTGGAAAAGTTAATGTCTGATCTGAATATTAAAGGATCAGAGAGAGAGAAAATAGAAGTGAAGGAAATGCGGGAATGGGACTAGAGGACCAACTGGTGGAGAACAGAAGCAAAGTCACGTTGGTAAGAAATAGCATGATTTGTTCTGGAAGTACAAGCATATATGTGTGGGAAGAGTATAAAGGACAGAGAATGATGAAGGGTATGGAACCAAATTCTGAAGGGTTTTTAATGCTGTATTTATGACTTTGAACTTACCTTTCTTTCTAGGCTTGAGGAAGTCATTGAAGACTTTGAAGCAGGGACCTGGTTTGCTCTTATTTAGGTTTAAATAGAACACTCTGGTAGCTGTTTTGAATGACAAATTTTAAAGGGAAATGATTGGAGACAGGGAAGGCATTTGTGAAGCAGTTGGCTTGACAAGATCTGATGGGGGCTTAAACTAGGGCTGTGATAATAGAAATGGAGAAAAGGGAACAGATTTCAGACTTTACTTTTGTTGTTAGTAAATCATACATTCATTTGGACTTGATACTTGGAAATGGCCAATGAGGGAGAAGCAGACAAATTTAAATCCAGAGTTTCTAGCTGGGGCGACTGCTTGGATGGGGATGATGCCAAACAGAGAACAAATACATGAGTAAGGGTCAATTTAGAAGCTAAGAAAATCAGGTTTATATATTTTGAGTTTGAGATGGTAATGAGATAACCTGTGTGGGTGGTCTAACAAGGCAACTGATCTTTTGAATCCAGTGCTGTGGGATGTGGCTGGGGGCCCTGGGCTGGAAACCGTGGGGCCATTTATGGAGGGTATATGGGCTGAGAAGAAAATAAAGAAGGCAGTAGATAGGATCTTGGGGAGCATCAGTGTTTTAGAGACCAGCAGAGAGAAAGAAGCCCCATAAAGGAGAGAAGAACCTAACCAGAAACAAATGAAATAATTAGTGAGCCAACCTGTGGATCCAGTTGAGACTAGAAACTATGCATTTTTAATGGAACAAAGTGATAAAGTTGTAATTCACTTAGATGCCCTCTGTAGTAAGTGATGGGAGATTAGAATGTAACATTAGTCTAGGATTGAGATTTTACCAGAGTGGTACAGTGACAAGTTATGAGCCTTGGGAAATTTAAGATGTTGTAGTTAAAGAGCAGTTTAGATGATGAGCTGTGACAAATGTTGCATATTACATGCTGTGCATTATTCTTTATAAACATTAACTCATTTGATCCTGACAACCAGCCTGGTAAAACCTCTGTCCTAGAATATAAATTCCATGAAGGAAGGGAGTTTATTTTATTGTCTCTCTGTATCCTCAGTGCCTGACCTGCAAAATGGGATCAAATACCTGTTGAATAATGAATGAAGATGACATGCATTATTATTTCCATTATACAGATGTGGAAACTGGGTAAGGAGAGGTTAAGTAATTTATGCTCTTTAGTAACAGTGCTAGTGGAAGAGAGTATGAGCCAAGGAGAATGATCTGGTAAAAAACTGGGGGATTCTAGGACACAAAATCTCTATGCGATACAGTAGAAGAGAAGGCATGAGTGATACGGAAGAAGAGGAAGTCTAGTCAGAGAGTAACGTGTTAAAAATTATAATTTGTTGAGGTGGAGTTCTGAATGACAACAAATGGTATGGTCCTAGGAATGGAATGGAGTAGATGTTTATTATGGAAATTCTATGGGTATATATATATATATATATATATATATATGATAGAAATTTTGACATAGAGGAAGATTATGATACAGTCTTCAACAAATGAAGAGTTATTATAAGAGTTATTATATTATAAATGAAGAGTTATTATAAGAGTTATTATATAAATGAGAAAAGATAGTGGAATGGGTGAATATCACTTGGATAATCTTGTTGGAAAACTTCAAAAATACTCAGAACGTAAATATGAATGTTTAAAATTTTGCCTTGTTCTTGCAGCCATACTTAAGGTTGAATTCTGAATGTTACATTTCTCCCTGCAAAAAAAACTGCTTACACTTTTTTGTGGAAAAAGCAGGGGTAGAGAACATAATTTTGTTTGAGTTCCTAGCAGCATGGCTTACTTTTTTTGTTTGGTAGTTGAGTACACATCTCAAGGATGGTGAAAATAAAATGCACTTGCTCTTCTGAATCTCCAGCGACTGCCCAGTGTCTTGTCAATCATTGCCAGTTCCCTTGCTGATCCTTTACCCTCTTCCCCCAAGTCTCTTTTTGAATGCTTTTGTTTCAAGAAGCCCTTGAGAGCTTTCTTTCTATATTATCCTTGTGGCAGAGAAAAAAGTAAAATTTATTTTAGCACTAAATTATAGTTAACATTTTAAGTTGAACATTTTAAGCTTGTTTCAATAACCTAAGCAATCAATTCAGGTTCACTTTAAAAAGATTATTCAGTCTCATATTTTGTTTGTTTTAAAAGGCTCAAATTTCTTTTTCATATGTTTTAATAGCATTGTAATTTCTGCCCTGAATATTTTCCTTCAAAAAAATATGAAAATCCTGTAATTTATTATAAGAGGATATTAAACCTAAAATTGAATTATTTATATCAGTTTAAAGCATAGACTTTGAGTTACAGAATTTTTCATTTTGCAGTTGCATAGTTATATGCTCACCTATCCTCTTGTGTGTGTGTGTGTGTTTCCCACAAATAAATATCTGAATAGTTATGAGGAAATTCAGCTCTTAGGAAATTCAGAGTTAAACATTTATATAATGAAAAGGTTGGAAGAGATGATTTCCAGGGTGTCTTCTAGAGCAGATATTCTGTGATTTTGTGGTTCTCTATGCTCTGCCCACTTCAGATCTTAGTAAATAGTCACTGAAATACTGCTAAATGACCTTTGACACAGAACCCATGAATGCCCTAGGTATGATTTCACTTTCACCTACTTTGTAAACTTAAATGCTTGTCAAATTAAATGTGTGTTCACCAAGGTGAGTGCTGTGAAGTGTGTAAACCTGGTGATTCACAGACCTGTACCCCTGGGGATAAAAATATATGTTTATAAAAAATAAAAAATTATATTTAAAAAAAATTAAATGTGTGTTTAGATCTTTTTGTTGAACATGCCTTGAGGAGGAGAACAAAGCTTGGGGTCAACTTGCCATAATTCCCATGTTTATCTTTTTCTGTTACAGAGATTTGTTGGGGGATGGGGTGACAGTCCTTTCTGAGGAGAAAGTACGAGTGTAGGTGGACTTGCTGTCTTCTTCATATTTTTCCCTGCAGCCTCACTGGGCCTTGTTGATTTCCATAGGTTCATAAAAGCAGACTAGGTGGGTTACTGGTTGGTACTTGTTTTCATTTGATCCAAGTGGTCTATTATAGACACACTAACTGACAAATTAAATCAAGGTGCTATATTTGGAAGTATCTCACTTTTCCATTGTCAGTAAACTAGATTAGATTATCTCATAGGAGTTAATATCATACGAGGTTTTTCATGTGTTCATGTGCATAGTATATATTAAAATATTATTTTTATGTTTTTCTGTATAAATTTTGTAAGTGCCAACTTGTCAACTCTGAAGTATAAAATACTTAAATGTAAGTATACTTAAGTAAATATTTGTATTAAATTTATATTTTAACTATAGTAATAAAAACTGAAAATTCTTGGATTTTACTCTTTTAAACTTTCTCATTTAGGTTCTGATAATCTGTTTGAAAATTAGGAAGATGCTCAGCCTCACATGACTTTTAGTAGCAGACACTACTACATCTCACTGGTTATAATTGATTAGAAGCTGTGAATAGTCCTTAGTTGTTTGAATATAAGAAGGTTGTAGGAGACCATATCACAAAAGAACTAGTTACCTTTACAGTTTCTGTGTTACACCTCAGGCACTTTGTTTCAGAAGAAAAGCTCTATTCAGTGCCTTGGGTGAAAAGACCCTTACCTCCTTGTAGATGAGAGGGCTGTAGGAAATTTCTTGCTAAACTGGACATTTCACCTTATTCAGAGTTATTTTGTACACACTGAGCAGGAGTCATGAAATGGTTGAGAACTTAGCTAATTCCTTTTTTGGGTTACTTTGCTGAATGAATGTTTAGTGATTAAAGCTTATGGCGTTTTCACAGGTTTAATAAAGAAATGTTGAAATTTAAATTAATGAAATGTAATTAAATTACATGGAGGTGATGTCCAGTAGTTTTGATATTTTAGAACATAGAAAGTCATAGTATTTAAAGATGTGACAAGGAGAAGATGTTTTCTACCAGAACTTGTTTTTATTTTAATAATTTGAGGGAGGAGGAAATGAGTTGTGAAGGTGGTTAAGCCCAGATTAACCACTAACATGCTAACTGTACAAGTCCATAGACATTTCACTAAACCATTTAGTCATTTTTGTTGACCACTCTTTTCATTTACGGAGCTCTGAAGTCACTCTATTTATCTATAAATTCACTTAGCTAAAGTTTAAAGCATACATTATGATAAATGAAAACAATTTTAGGGATTTATATTATAAAATATAAGTTCCATTAAAGCTACTTTAATTAGTAATATTAATGTCACCTTTAGAATTGTTTAAGTCATAGGAAAGTAGAGTGATAGCCTAAAATTATTTTTTTTCTCTTAAGTTTATCACATTCTTTAGCTAATACGGTAGATATGAACCTCGTGTGCTCTAAGTTGTCCAGCTTACAAAACTAATGTACAAAACGACTTTCCGGAAGACTTGAGGTTCCCCAAAAATGTATAAAGGCAAAACAAAACAAAATCTTAACACCTTTTATGGGAGATAAACTCTGTCATGCGTTTTGGCACTCATCTGGACTAAGCAGAAGGCTGTAGGAACTAGTAGTCTAAGAGGAAAGTGACCAAAAGGAGGCTGTTAGCAGAGACCTCATTCATTCATAGGAGTCATCGTAACCAGGCTAATCAACTTCCCTAGATCTTAAGGAGGGTTTTGAAATGCTGGGAAATACAGACTGTCAGAGAAAGATGAAAATGTTTTCTTTTGCTCTAAGTGTCTTATTACTTTTGAAAAGAATTTGAAAAAGACTGAGAGAAATGAAATAAAGATTTTTAAATTGGAGAGGGACTTAAATTCATTAGGTCTAGCCATTTTATAGGAAGGAACTGAGCCTCTCAGTAATGTGATTTGGTATAGATCACATAGTTTGAGTTGAAAGCTACAATTTTCTCACTGGGTTTATTTGGTTCAAAGTGTAAGGGGTTTACAAGAGACCCTGTGACAGAAGAACTACTACTTTACAGTTTGTTCACTGCACCCCATCCACTTTGTTTCTGAAGAAAAAGTGTTCAGTGACTTGTGGGAGAGACTCTGACCTTCCTACAAATGGGAGTTATCAGAAATTTCTTGCCAACTTGGGTGTTTCATCTACTTCAGGATTATTTTTAGGAACTAGATTTCAGAATCCTAGTTAGACTTAATAACAAGAGAGTATAAGATTTGTTGATACATGGAAATCTTAGGCAAAATAAAGATAGAATGATGGGAATTTATTACTTAAAATTTGAATGGAATAATGCATTTTAAAAAAGATTTTATTTATTTATTTGACAGAGACTACAAGTAGGCAGAGAGAGAGAGAGAGAGAGAGAGAGAGAGAGAGGAGGAAGCAGGCTGAGAGAGAGAGAGAGGAGGAAGCAGGCTCCCTGCCAAGAAGAGAACCTGATGTGGGGCTTGATCCCAGGACCCTGGGATCATGAACCGAGCTAAAGGCAGAGGCTTTAGCCCACTGAGCCACCCAGGTGTCCCTGGAATGGTGCATTTTTTAGATGTTTTGCCAGTTGCCCTTAACAATTTATCTTAAACAGGTCTGAGAGTAATGCTGTTTCTTTTGACAAAAAATAAATATATGAAGGAACTTTTGTGTATTTGTTTTCTTTTCTCTTTTTGAGGTAGATAAGTCATTTGAATGTATGTCTTAGTAAGTTGAGAACAAACCACTTGTTGAAGAAATTAATGAATAATAACTAAAAGAAAAAAATCCCCTTAGGGAAAAAAATAGACATTTTTCACTGTCTTTTTGTCTGGTTATAAAAAGAAGCTTTTATAAGCTAAATGAATCTTGTCAACTTTCACATAAGTCCCATTTGTGTCTTATTTCTGCCACTTATTTATTTATTACAGAATAAATAAATGTGTTATCAGATCTTTGAGTCTTAGATATGAATATCCTTTGCACTTTTTTTTTGCACTGCCTAGTTGGTGATAGATACACAAAATATTTTTCTCTCCTCAGACTGTGCCTCTGCTAGTTCAGCCCCTAAACTCAGGGTTAGATTAGTCAAGATTTATAGACCTTTTAGAATGAGATTTTTGAAAAGCCTCTATTGAGGATCATTAGAAGCTTTGGTATTTAGTACATTAATAGCTAATAATGCTTTACTAACTTTAAAAACATTTCTCAAATCACTTGGAAAATATTTATTCCAGTTCTTCTAAGTAAAATGCACTTCAGCTTTAGCTAAGGAGACTCTTGAAGTTTTATTTGGGGTTTAGGAAATTCATTTTATTTCTAGTCCAAAGTGATAATCAGTGCAAGTTTTTGTTCCCTGTTAAAGCTCTAGAGAAAGAAAATGAATTGTGCACTGCCAATTAAAAAAATAAGGCAAATGTATTTCATAGAGAAAGATCATTTTCTCTCCCTTATAAATATACTCCTTATAAATAAGATTCCTCTCTTATTTCTGTCCATTTTAATGTAATTGAATGAATGTCACTCAATGAAGAGCTAAGGATTTTTTCCTAAGATTTTATTTGGTTATTTGAGAGAAAGCGAGAGACAGAACATGAGCGGGGCAGGCGGCAGAGGGACAGGGACAAGCAGACACTCCCTGCTGAGCAGGGATCTGGTCTCCAGGCTCAGTCCCAGAACCCTAGGATCATGACCTGGGCTGAAGGCAGCTGCTTAACCGACTGAGCCACCCAGGCTCCTGGGAAGGTTTTGCTTAAGAACATTTGCTTTGTATACATTCATAAGTTTTGTAAGTTATCCCTTTCCCCAAACACATAGCACCACTTAACATGGGAAAGTGCCTTTTATAATAGTACTCTAAAATTTTAATAAACATTTCAAATTGTTCCATTATATTTCTTTTAGTGGATATACCATCTCCTCTTATTATTGGATATATATAGATATATAGATATATATTTATTTATTTGTTTATTTTAAATGTTCTTATTACAAATACCTGACATGAATATTTGTATAAAAACTTACCTGACAATTTATCCTAAGATAGTCCCAGGAGTGGAATTACTGGGCAAACCCTCTAAGCTTCACAGTAGATATTGCTAAAGTGTTTTCCACAAGGCTTTATTAGTTACTCTTCATTATGAATTCCAGGATCCATTTGGGAAGTTGGTGAAGACTGTAGCAAAGAGTACCAGATGGTGTCTGGAGACTTGGTTTCTGATCTCTGCTATGCCACATACTAATTGTGGGTTTCTGATTAATAACATCGTTCCTATAGATCTCAGCCACATTATAAACCTAAATGAATTTTAAGTACTCTCCCAGCTCTGATTCTCATTCTGTGGAAAAAAAAAAACAAAAACGAGTTTAAACACGGATCAGTGCTGACATCTGACCAGGTGATTTGTCTGAAAGGAAAACAGAAACAAGGTGAATCAGATGTACCTGGACCAGGGAGGGAGGGAGCTAGGCCAAATGGATGAGACATTTGGTTTACTATTTGGGTATTTTATCTGAAGAAGAATGCAGTCCAGTCAAATTATAGACACTTCTGTTGAGATTTAGGGATTCTCAAACAATTTTAGATGAGAACGAATGTATAAGGAGATTTGTATGTAACTTTTCAAAAGAAGTTATGTTCTATGTGGGTTATAGGTTACAAAATGCCTTAATTCAAGCCTAAAAAAGAAAGGGAGATTGTTAAAGATTCAGACATTCACACAAAAGGCAAAATATTTTAATATTTCTAGAGTAATTTCTTTTGTGGTGAGAAAAGAGCAAAAATTCTACATCATCTTGAATACATGGAGAAAGGTGACAGGTATAAACCTGCTTATTTTTCTTTTCACGAAGCAAGTACTTGATCTGTGCCTTTAGTCAAAGACTTAATCTCTATTAATAATTTAGGCAACCAAACATTATTAATGTTGTGAGGGAAATCCAACTCTAGCTTGGCTATCCTTATCAAGAGCCAGATTACCTTCCAGAGATTTCTATAAAACAGATCTCAGTGACATTAGCACCAGCAAAAGCAACGGTTCCTTGAACCAGCTTCAGATACTTAATTATTAAGCAGACACGAATAGAAGTAATAATAAAAAGTTTCACAGATGAGAATTTTTGTAATTAGCTTCCTAAATTAAGAATAACAAGGGACGCCTGGGTGGCTCAGTTGGTTAAGCAGCTGCCTTCAGCTCAGGTCATGATCCCAGCATCCTGGGATCGAGTCCCACATCAGGCTCCTTGCTCAGTGGGGAGCCTGCCTCTGCCTGCCATTCTGCCTGCCTGTGCTTGCTCTCTCCACCCCCTCTCTGATAAATAAATAAAACCTTTAAAAAAAAAAAGAATAACAAAAAAGTTTATTAATTCTTAATATCTTATGATGAAAGTTATTAGCTGATTTTTGCTTGTTTTCAAAATTGACATTTCTCATTTGATCTATAAACCTTATGAATTAGAAATATAAATTATTCTGTAAAAACACTATTTATTCAGTTAAAAATGTTTTTAGGTAGAAAAAATTAGCTAAGTTGTGATAGTTTTTAAACCTTTAATTAGTCTTTGAGTTCACTCTTTACAGTTCCCTGATTGTTAGAGTTAGAAATAGTGAGTTCATTGCTTGAGTGAACAAATAATTCATATGGCACAAAAGCAGCTTTTCCTTCATCCCCTGTTCCTTTCTCCCCCATTATATTCACTTTCTCTCTTTTAAAAGGATCCTTTGCAGCCAAAGAGTAACTTTGTGTGAATGTGCAAGGGCTTCGGCATCATTGCAGACTTAGTGTTAGCTGAATATCTGGGATCAATCTAAGAAAATGAAGAATCTGTTTTAAATGTATATTCTGTAGTAGCAACTGAAAAATTATATAGTAATTATAAATCATTAGACCTTACCCTTATGGTGGAGTTGTCTTGGAAATTTCTTTTAGCAAAAGACAGTTTCTTTTTGGATATAGTATCTTTCGTAGTGTCTGCCTTAAAATCAAATTGAGTTTTAAAATTGAGTAAATCATTGAATTTCTTCTAATTTTTCGGAAACCTTTTTAGTAGATTAAATGATATGGAGTTAGCAAAATATGAGTTAATAAAATACGAGTTTTTAAAAAAATTTTTACATGATATTTTAGAATTCTTTATTTTCTAAGGATGATAAGATTATATTAAATATTTACATGAAATTATATTTATTCTACCTTTTATTGTAGCACCAGAGTATGAATCATGCCAGATTATTTTGTCTCTGCTATTTAAATCATAAGAGACTCAGTGTTATATTGAATCAGAGCAGTTGTCTAAGTTGTCTATCCTAATAATCTCTTTGACAATGACACTGCTGGAGATGATGGTTGTTTTTCATAAATCAACTTCATTCTGATTTTTTGTAAAAAATTCGCATTTGATATCCTTAAGAGATATCTAAAAGTATTTCTTGAAATTTGTCTATATTCAACATATTTCATGGTATACCAATACTTTCATATAATAGAAATTTAATGTAAGCTAGTCAAGACTTCTATCCACTGGAAATATTTATAAATATTTGATATTTTGCAACTTCTCCAGTGTGCTAATACTTTAGTTCTTCTTTGAAGAAGTTTCTGAATAAGATAAAATATTATGTTTAGCATAATTCAGTGCTGTATATTTTATTGTATGCTGTTCTTCATATGATGGTAATCTATAATACATAGGCTAATAAATCTGATCTGGATTATCTATTTTGATGTAACCAAACTTTGTTGCCTATTTGACTTTCTTTTCTTTAATTTAAAGTGATGCCATCTTATTTTCTTATTTTAAGACAGTAATTCAGTCAATGTTAACTTTATCTGTAAATAGTCATTGTGATTTTACCAAACTTTGTGATTTTAAACACTGAACCACATCTTTTTTTTTTTTAATTTAAACTAGGTGTAACCCTTAGTAATTCTTTTTTTTTTTTTAAAGATTTCATTTATTTGACAGACAGAGATCACAAATAGGCAGAGAGGCAGATAGAGAGGGAAGCAGGCTCCCCGCTGAGCAGAGAGCCCAATGCGGGGCTCGATCCTGGGACCCTGGGACCCTGGGACCCTGGGACCCTGGGACCCTGGGACCCTGGGACCATGACCTGAGCTGAAAGCAGAGGCTTTTACCCACTGAGCCACCCTGGTGTCCCACCCTTAGTAATTCTTAAAACTTGGGCTTTACCATTGCTTTTCACGATTTTATTTCATTAGTCACAGAAACCAAATATTATTGGTTTTTATTGGCCACTTAAGTGTTGACACTGGTGGTGTTGAAACATATTTCTAAGGAGAATAGTATTTCACTTATCAATTACTGCATAACAAACCACCTCAAGGTTTAGTGGCTTAAACACCAGTAATTTATTATTTCTTACCATTTTCAGTGTTGACTGAGTCAATCTTCTGCCTTGTATGGTCTTTGTTGGGATGCTAGGAAAGCAGGGTAGTCTCAAATGGCCCCCACACATGACTGGCAATGGATGCTGGTTGCTGGGCCCTAGTCCTTAGTTCTCCTTAAGGGTACGTCTCTGATGTTAATTGGGCTTCCTCACAGTAAGATAGCGGGATTCTATAAAGGAATGTTCTGAAACATAAAGGCTGAGATTCTGGAGTTACCCAGAATTACTTCTGTCCATTCTGTTGGTCAAAACAGGTCACAAGACCAGCTCAGATCAAGTAGAGGGGCAATAGGTTTTATTTCTTTGTGGATGAAATCACACTATAAAAGAGCAAATGGGATGGGATATATTGTTGTAGCCAATTTTGGAAACTCAGACTCTATCACAGGGAATATAATTTTTCTTCTGAATTTAGTTGTTTGCCATTCCACATTTCACAAACTGGTATGGTCAGGCATATAGTAATATAAGCTGACTTATATTAGAACTCACTATTTTCTCAGGTAAACATGATAATGTTAACATCACATGATAATTCAGCAGTTAAATGAGATGATTTGTTTGGAAGTACACTGCATAGAGATGGAAATTCAGTTACTCCTCTCCCACCCTTTTTCCATGTTTTCATGTTTGATTAATATACGTATATATTTGTGATGAGAGTACTTAAAAGTATGTTTTTAATGACAAGTAATAATTTATCTAAAGTCTTACCAGTCCTATCAAGGCATATTGATAGCTGGACTCTGAATAAAATTCATAAAGATCATATAATTTATAGGTCTTCTAAGTATCTATTTAATGCAAAATTCTTTATAAGCTGTTTATATGGCCTGTTTTTAGCATAAGGAACTGTTGTCTGTAGAAAAGTTTAAACAAATTGGCTGTCCTTATTTGCCATAGTTCTACATTCTATTCTGCCTTCCATTTTTCAGAGAAGTCTTGCAACTTTTCCTAAGCAGTTTTTTTAGGACATCTTCCAGAATTTGTTTATGACCTAATGTATAATAAGTCCTTCACATAGGAATTAACAAACTGAATCAGAGAAAGAAGTCTGAAGAGATACATAATTTTCCAGTGGTCATTTATAAGAAGGGCATGGGGATACTATACTTTCTTTGCTCAAGAAAGCGAAGAATTGTTCTTAGTACTAATTGTCAAAAGTTTGATTCTGTTTGAGTCAGCTATTGTTTGTCCCCATCTCAGTAGTCACCAGTGCCATGAACCTGTCATATTGTCAGTACATAGTTTTGGTCACCAGGTGAGCAAGTCATGTCCTGTTTTGCTCTTAAAGACCAGAGTGAAGGGCGCCTGGGTGGCTCAGTGGGTTAAGCCGCTGCCTTCGGCTCAGGTCATGATCTCGGGGTCCTGGGATCGAGTCCCGCATGGGGCTCTCTGCTCAGCAGGGAGCCTGCTTCCCTCTATCTCCTTCTCTGCCTGCCTCTCCATCTACTTGTGATCTCTCTCTGTCAAATAAATAAATAAAATCTTAAAAAAAAAAAAAGACCAGAGTAAAGAGGATATTGATTTGGCTTTAAAAAATATCTACAAAGATACAAATTAAATATCATATTTAATATAACAGGCAATTGAAAGAATGGAGATAAAAAAAGGAAGTTTTGGACAGTAGTAATGTTAGATATTAGAATAGAATTCCAAGGAGAATATTTGAAAGAATTGAGCATATGACCATATTATGGATTGTGTGGGAAGCACTGAAGGTGAGAATAAGACAAAAGAAATGGAGTCAGTTTTGTCAAGTCTGCCTACTAAAAGGGGGAATGTTTCATTTCCTCTAAGAAATTAGTAACATTTAAATCTTGCTTCATCCTAATTTTGAGCACTGACTTTATAAGTGCTTTTTGGGAGACGCTTTTAAGTTTTATGTAAAGCATTATCTTCTGTACGCAACACACAATGGGCACCTTTAAAACTACCTATTTGTGTAACCCTTAATTTGCAGAATATGTTCATGTATATTACTGTATTTGCTTAATTCAAAGAAATCAACAATTGAAAGGCACATTTTTTAACTTAATAACTTTGCCTCTTGTTTTTGGAAAACTGAAATACTTTTGTTGGGGGATGGAGGAGCATTGTATCTAGGGATTATTCTAAATTACTTTTAGCCACAAGCAATGTAGCCACATGCTACTCTTGACCCCTAAAATCTTTAGGATTGATAGCATACTTCTGAGGCACATCTAGCAATTACTTTGGCTTGGTTTCCATTTCCTATTTAAACTGGTAGTTTTTTTTTAAACTAATTATATTATCTATTACTAGAAGTTAAATATCATTCAGAAGAATTTAACATTATGTTAAAACTCAACTGTATATGGTTCTATCAATGCAGATAACTGAGGTGACAGATAAAAGGTATATTCTTGGTTCTGGCAGGGCTCTTCTGATATCTACTCTAGGACTCCTCCTGGTCTAAAAAAAGTTAAATTGAAAAAAATACACATTTTGGAGTTGAAAAAATATAGAGTACTTATTTTTTTTTTAAATACTTTTTTAATTTTTTTTTTATAAACATATATTTTTATCCCCAGGGGTACTAGAGTACTTATTTTTTTTCCCTCCTGAAACCTACATAAGGAAGACAGAACAGGTATTGGATAGTGTTATTAAGGTAAAGAATTGGAGTGTTTGAGACTTAAAGTCGCATAATAAGTAGTAGATCTTGGACAGATCTTCAATATTCCTGGGTAAGTGTACTGTCAACTGTACTGTGCTGCCTTTTCAACAAGTTATCAATTAACTTCAATTTCAGGAGATTCACTATTCAACAAATATTTATTAAAAGCTGTTTTTGTATGTCTGACATTATGTTAAATTATATTGTGAGACAGTTGATAAAACAATAAAGATCTGTGTGCTCACAAAACCAAAAACGTTGAAAAAGACTGAAACTCAACAAATAATTACAAGGACATGAACGTTAAGAGAGAGACTAGGGTGATGTGAGAGTACATCAAGAGCAAACCGAACGGCCTGGAATGAGGGCAGTGTTGATGGTCAAGTCAGGCAAGGACAAGAGAAATAACTTTTTGGCTGAAATGCAAAGAATCAGCATGAGTCAAAGAGCATTGCAGGTAGCAGAAATAGTGTCTGCAAAAGCAAAAGAACTGAAAGGATTCCACTGTTAGCTGAGCATTGAGAAGAAGGAGGAATAAAGATAGAAAAGAATGCAGTAAAGAGATGATGTGATCTTGTTCAGGATTTTAGCCTTTATCCTAGAGGCTACTGAGAAGCCTTGAAAGGGTCTTAAGCAGAGGCATGACATGATTAAATTTTCATTCAAAAAAACATGAATCTGACTGCAGTGAATAAGCTATTTCTGCACATGAGGTTGGAGATGATGGATACAGCTGTTGAGTGGAGAGAAGGTGATAGATTTAAAATTTTTGAGATAGATAAAACCTAAGGATTTGACAGAGATACAAAACCAGTATTATTATTGTTTCATTTGTAGAGTTTGAGTGCAAGATCATCTCTAAAGTCCTTTCAATAACTTGTGCTTGATATTAGGAAGTGATTATATTATATAATTTAGAAAGCATTATTCCTTAAATAATTTGTGAGTTGAGGTAATTCCTATTGTTTATTTAATTCCATTAAATAGTATAGGGAGAGCTTAATTTCAAAAGAGAATTTGGCATCTTGATTTATATGGCAAAGCATATAAGTAATTTTGTATATACATGGTGTGCGTGCACATATAAAGCATGTTATTTTGTTTATACCACTTGTTAGTCTACATCAGATTTGAAAGTCAACTAATATTTAGGATTCTTCTATTTGTTGATTGGTTGAAACTCAGATGAAGAATTTAAACCATTCTCTTTCAAGTAACATTCTATTAAGAAACACTTTTTCTGGGGCGCCTGGGTGGCTCACTGGGTTAAAGCCTCTGCCTTCAGCTCAGGTCTATGATCCTGGGGTCCTGGGATCAAGCCCCGCATCGGGCTCTCTGCTCAGCGGGGAGCCTCCTTCCTCCTCCCTCTCTGCCTGCCTCTCTGCCTACTTGTGATCTCTGTCTGTCAAATAAATAAATTAATTAATTTAAAAAAAAGCTTTTTCTTTATTATGAATAAAAGTTATTGCTGGATCATTTTGTTTTAGAAACAGACTCCTAGTTAAATTAGAAGATTCAAGAAGACAAAGTTTTAGAAACATATTTCCCTGAATGCCTTTAAGAGCTGCTTTATTTTCTTAACTAACAGTTTCTTTTGTATACTTCTGGCTGTTATTAGCTGTTATATCAGGCGTAGTGTAATCAAATACCTATAAGCATTTTTGACTATGAAGAATTAGGCCATTTAGGGAAATATATGGAGATTGGATTTCTAGAAAGTCTGTGCTCATCTCAGTGGGGCAGGGAACAGCTAGTATTCTATTCTGCTTGATTGTGGCCATGTAAGTATTCACACTGATTGTTGCCAAGTTTTTCAGTTTTTCAGCAAGATCCTAAAATACATATCTTTATGCAAATTAGTTGGTTACTAATTCAGATGTTTTAAAAATACTTTAGCTCTGCTGTGCAAAATATGCCTGTAGAATATATTTGGTCCACAGGTCTCTGTTTTAAATCCTCTGCTTTATGGAGGTCTTCTGTATATAGGTAAAAGATCAAATTATTCCGAGGCAAAGTAAATGTCAAATATAAGGGAGGAAAAGAAAGGGAAGAAAAGAAAGAGAGGATACTTTTTATGAAAAGGACGAAACTAATTATCTAGGTGGTATTTTTAGTTTAAACTGAGTTCAAAGAGAAATTCATTGTCCCCAGAATAATTTTATATGCTCAGAACATATTTCTAACAGGTTCAACTATCTGAATATGGATAACTGGAATGGGAGTATGTAGCGTATAGGAAGCCAGTGAACTAGAGCGAAGTCTAGTGGTTCTCTCTTAAGCAGTTAAGAGTAAATTACAGCAGAAATAAGAGATGTGACATCAAAAATCAGACTATAGCAATCTGAGTAGATGATGGACCCATAAAAGCATATTTGACTTTTATATTAATGATCAAAAAAAGGCCCAATTGTTTGGCGCACTCTGATGTTTTAAATACTGCCCTCCCAATAACATATATGATACATGATCATTGTAGGCAATTAAGAAAATACACAAAAGTCACATAGAGCACTTTTTTTTAAAATCCAGGAAAGGTAAAAATAGATTTCATAATTTCCTGAAATAATTTAGAACTTGGTGGTTTTTTTTTTTTTCTAAAAGTTAGTTTCCAAATTCTTCTGATTTTGGCTTAAATAAAAATATTAATTGCCTCATGTAAGAAAACACCTTAAGTAAGACATAGGTTGTTAGTTAAGCCAGTGGCTCCTTGACTTCTTCAGGGACACAGTTTGTCTTTCTGTTCTACTCTGTCTACACAGTATTGCCTTTCTCCCAATGCTGTGGTTATAGAATGGCTACCAGTTGCAGTCAGAATTATGTGTTTCTTCTTTCAGATCCAGAGAGAGAAGATAACTTCACTTTCAAGGGCAATATAGCTTTTTTTTCATTCCCCTAAGCAGTTACCCTTTACCTTCACCCCTGATTGCTTCTCATTGTCCTAAATTTGTCTAATCGAGAAATACCTAAACTAATCACTGGGAAGGTGGGGATGGGCTTACCATAATAATGGGTTGAACTCATGGTGGTGTAGGCTCCTAGCTCAGGGTCAGTCAGCTTTCCCTGAGGTGTATTGAACTAGTAGAGAGACTTGGACACTGAATCAAATCATAGATCATTAGGAAGGGGAAAGCAAGGGAAGGCTGGATAAGCCCTCTGCATGGTCCATGATAGGTACTTTAAGAAGTATGTGTTATCTGGAACTTTAGAAGTACCCCCGGGAAGCCCCACCAATACTGGGTAGAATGAGGTGGGTCTGTGGTGAGTGTGTGCTGTCTCCTGTTCCAGCACCCTCATTAGCTAAATTTTTATAGCTACTGAGGACTTTTTTCTCAAAAATTTTCTTGTCACTTAAGAGACAGTTCTGTAGAATAAACGGTATGGGCCACAAACAGAATAAACAGTTCCTTAAATAAGCTTTCCTTTGAAAAAATGTACATTCTCCTTCTGCTCTTCAAAGGATTTTTATACCATCGTTTCTGAAATAGGTAGTGTTATCCTTACAAAACAAAAATATATGTTTTTAACATTTTAAAAATCTTTGTGTAGAAAATGCTAATTATATATTTTTAAGCACCTATCATTTTGGCTAAAGTATTTTTTTTTACTAAAATGTGTAACCAGCTGACCATGTATTTCATTTCTCTCAGTTTTCAGATTTCTAAATATTAGCCAAATATTTAGTATCTGGGTCACATTGTCATTACAAACAAATCTAGGCCAAAATGGGTTATGCTTCTCAGTTGCCAGCTTTAGTTTCTCTGTTTGACCAGGCCTGACTTTCTGTTATTTGTTTCCCTTTCAACTACACTTGATTTGTTTCATGGAGTGCTATGTTAGTTCCTTGTGTGGAACTGGGTCTCTTTTGGCTCCCCCAGCCCCGAATCAAGGTAACGGAGCAAATAAATAACTGCGATGTTTTAGAATTATGACAGTGCAGAGAGGGTCACACCTGTTAAATGACCTACTGCAGTGCTAATGATTGTGTGAGACCTTGTTTAAGATGCTAAGGAAACTGTGTCTGAGCATAGAAGCTGTAACATTTCTTAAAGATTCGACCTGTATGCAGATATTGAGAACATCAAAACTCATAAAGACCCTGTGAAAATCTTCAATGTAAATTTGTTCCACTTGTCATACTAGATGTGACAGCATCTTTCTTCAAGTTAAAATGAGAAGACTTAAGTGTTATGGTATCAGAGATAAGGGAAGAGAGAAGGAAAGTATATTAGAACAACAAGTATTTCACCTGCATTTTTGAAGAAGTAAAGGCTGTAAAAGACTATTTTGAAATATTTTTAACTTTGAAAGTAGTATAGTTTATGGCAGTTTTTGTGTTAATTCAGGGCCCATAGTTTTGCTGAAGTTAAGAACTTTGTACCTTTTGGGATTTTTAATGCTGTTTTTCCCTGTAAATTAGTAATGCTTGATTTCACAACTGCTGTATCCTGTTGTGAAAATATAAAATGATAGCGTGTATACTTCTTGAAGGTTTCTAGATAAAATAAATTTGTTATGATTAGATACTCAATTAGTATATTTTCCAGATGATAGATGCTTAACTTCTTTGATTGTGAAAACATTTCATCTGAACCATTCTTACTGTACAGTATCTTAGAAAGACTAACATATCTTAATGACTCTGGATTGTTGAGGGATATTTGTTAACACAGTGTCTTCAGGGGTACTGAGGTATGTCATAGGGCCATTTGTCTTTAACAATAAGCAGTTTTCAGGAACTATTCTTTTGAGTTTTGTTAAATGGTGTTTCTATTTTTCAAAGCTGGATATTAATTCTTATGGCTACTAGAATGCAGAGAAGGGTATTTGTGAATTAAGTAAGAGAAAGAAGATTCTTAATAGGCTTGAAGAGCACTTCAGTGAGGGAAGTACTTGGACTTCATGATGTTTACTTTTATTTCATTTGGTGCCTCCCCTCTGTTTAATGAGACTACTCCGTTATAGCCAGCCCCTACCACTTTTTTTTCCCAAAAAGCATGGTACTTGGTACGTGTTCCAGTTATTATAAGAAGGTTAGGCTTAGATTTTGGAGCTAGACAAACAATGATGGGGATTGTAATTGGATCATTTAATAGCACCAGAATCTTAGACAAGTTCATAGCTCTAAAATGGGTATGTTATACCAATCTCTCAGGGTTGTGAGGATTTAAAAATAATGGATTTTGAATCTAGTGTTGGAGGTACTTTAACAAATGCTAGTTCCCTTTCCTCATGTTTTAAAATAAGTGACCCACTTACTTTGGAAATGATACTTGCTTGTTTTAGTATGATACTATAATGATTAATGAGTCAGTGTCCCTAAAATATGGTAGTTTTTAATATCTTTTAAATCAGAAATAAATGGTATATGACAATGTATTGTTGATTAATTTGGTTGGTCATATGAATGAAATGAGGTGGAATTTTTTGAAGACAACTGCAAATTCAGAAGCAAGAAATTTTTTAAAATAAAACGTGGGAAACATTTTTTTTTCAGCTAGTAAGGTTAATCATATTGGAATATTTTGCTGGTATCTTCAGAGAGTTCGTAAACTAATGTAATGAGTGCTGTTTCTTTAGTGAAAAGGTGAATGTTAACCTGGAAACCATGTAGATAAGTTAAAAACCCCATAGAGTTCTCAAGGCCGTTTTGTATTTACTAGGCCACATCACTGATGTATCCTATTGCAGCATGCTTCAGTAATCTGAAACAATCCTGCCTGGGTGCTCCAGTAAATCATGTATTTACTGTTACGAAGTTTTATAATAATCCATAGCTTTTAGCTAATCCATTTACAGATCAGATCCTGAGGATATCATGTACTTAATAAATATACATCTAGTGCCATTAAGTTTCGATAGTATGGGAGGGGAAAAAAACAAAAAAGCATATAAGGAGCTGTCTCACAATAAATCAAAGATGTGATTTAAAATTTTCTTATGTTCAAGAATGATGTATGAAATTTAAGGTGAGTTCAGGGTAACAAAGCAAGGATTCTCACTTCCAAAGGAAATAAATGAGCTTTATTATTGAGTTTTGTTCCAAAATACAGTCTTGTGTTTGTTTTGGTAGTGGTAGGGTAGAATTAATTTGTTTAGCATCATTGCCTGTTTGAAAGAGTTTTGGTGAGTGGTGAATGATTTTTTAGGTGTTGCCTAATGAGTCCTCTGACTTTTGAGACCAGTTCAACTAAAAGCATGTTGTTTCACTAGAAACATGACTTATGACTTGAGAGACAATGAAATCTCATGAGAGTTAGTAGCCAAATTTTATTCATACAACGAAATCAAAGCAGCCTTTTGACTATTTCTTTTTATATTTCCCATTTATAAATATTCTGAACCTCTCTTTTTGCCCATTTTTACACCGTTGGGATTCATTACATCACCTGAAGCAGTCAAAATAAGACTTTTTATGAGATTAAGAGTCACTTATGGTTTGTCTCCCTCCCAATCCCAAACTGAGGGTTGCTGGGGGGAGGGGGTTTGGGAGAAGGGGGTGGGATTATGGACATTGGGGAGGGTATGTGCTTTGGTGAGTGCTGTGAAGTGTGTAAACCTGGTGATTCACAGACCTGTACCCCTGGGGATAAAAATATATGTTTATAAAAAATAAAAATTAAAAATTAAAAAAATAAGACTTTTTATTTCTAATGTTATCTGTGTAGGTGCTTGAATTGCTAGACAGTCCTATGAAAAACTGAATAAAATTGGTTGCCAGTGAAAGAAAAATAGAAGTGATGTCATGGCAAATTCTCAGAAATAGTCTTTTCTATAAAAAGATTTGATATAATTGTATATATTCCTCAAACCCGTGTTCTTAGTCTATAAGTTTGATATAAAACCGAATCTATGCCTGAAAGCTTATAAAAGGGTTTAATTTAGTCATACAGCTTTACTTCTCTAACTTTATGAATTGGTTCTTTGTGTTTGCTGGGGCTGATGACTTGGATGTTTGAGATTTACTTTGGAGGTTAAAAAGTTGAAATCTTTCTAACAAAATTATATCTCTTGCTGAGTTGCTACTATTTCTTTCCCTGATTATAGTAAAAAAAATAAAAAGGTATTTGTTCTTGAGAGGTCTTAATTTTGCTCCTGACTACCTATGTGACTTTGCACAAATAATGTCATATTCCTGGAACTGTTTCTTTGTTTATAAAATTAGAGGTAGTGTTAAAATTTAAAACTCTTCTAAATAGATTAGTAGGATATATTTAAGATCTATACAAACACATAAACACATTGACAGGTCCCTTGCTGCTCATGATTACTAGAATATGAAAATTGTTTTTTTATGTTAGGTGCATTATTGATAATGTTACTCACACTGAGGATATCATTGTGTGCATTTTTGTTTCATGATTTTGTTAATCTGATAGTACTCTTCAGGATTATGTATCTTGTATTAAAAATTAACTTACTTCCATTATGATTGGAATTATTAGGGTGAGTGACATACATAAGCAAGTTGAGAATTGTTTCACTTGTACTGAAGACCCATTTTAAAAAAAAATATACCCAGTATTCTGTAATTTCATTTGGCTAAATAATAGATCTTTGACCTTCTTCCAGAGTAAGGACATGACAATGTCTATAGTTGTATTCTGAATTAGTTTTTGCTTTGTGCGTTTCATTGGGCTATATAAGAATAAAGTGGTTGTCTATTTTCTGCTTTAAAAATGTTCTTGTTATAAAGTCTTCTCAGATCAGCATCACATATCACAAACCTATTCAAACAATTTAAGCTGCCCCAGTATGCTTGTTTCTTTCATGGAAATCGAACCATTTGTATGCCTTTGTGAGCTGTTTCTCTCCTCCTTACACCTGCATGTTAAGTTGTAGATGATAAACTTGCTGAGAAAGGAATTTAATCTTTTCCTTGTATCTCTTAGTAGCCAGGAAAGAATTCTGTTAGTCACTGAATAGTTTATAAATGTTATTACTATTGAGAATTTTGGATTAAAATTACTGGATAAAATGAGCCTTTTCTAGGATATCAAATTTGGGTCAGTGTGAATAACTCAAAGACGTAGCAGTTTTGTTAAATGACGTAAGTCAGTTTACCTTGATTTAACCATAAATTGATTATTCACCTTATATACTCTCATATACTATTTAGTATCAGGTTATTGGTAGTGGAAAGACTGTCGGGGGGTAGGTTGGATAGATGTGCACATGCTCATACACATGTGCTCTTGTATGTGTATGAGAGATAGTGTGGGCACATGGAATATATGGGAATTAGGGGTACATGTTAAATTTGGCATTCTAATCTGAGTATTACAGAATTATCTAGTTATGTGCACCTAATTTTAGACTACTGCCATTCAGTAACAACTTCTGATCAATGGTAAATGTGATAATTCAGGAAGATAAGGACGTTTTCCATTCCTTTCAGATTTTCTTTTTAGCTTTATTCTGTTGTATATTTTCCAAATACCTAACTTATCAAAGATAAAAAATTACTAAAATGGGTCAACTTCTGTTGCTGGCAGAGTTGATTGGAGCTCTGCAGCATATCTTAACAACGTATAGGGACAATTTAATATGCCTAATATTTGAGAAGCATTAAAATAAACTATAAAACTTAACAATCATAAAGTTTAGTGGTCAAAAGTCATATATAATTAACAGGCTGTATACAAAGATTAGCTATAATAATTGAGAGAAAAAGAGACTAAATTTGGTACAGAAAAGGAGCTGATTTGTTTTGATACTATAATTAGAAGTTTGTATCCATAAATTTTTTTTTGTATCCATAGATTTTTGTCTTCTCAGTACAAAGAATGATATTTGTAGGCAGGGTATAACCTTTAACTTCTTGTGGTATGTACTCCTACAAGTAGTTGATGATTTAGTAAATATTTTATGAATGTAGATGATACTATTAAAATGTTTCCAAATATTACAATTAGTTTTAAGGTAGAGTCAGTGTTTGACAGAATATAAATTTTGAGACTCTATAATTTATAGATAGATCATTGAATACATGCCATCTTTATTGTGTGTTAATTTGGATTACAAAATAATTGGGGGAACTTTATTTAAAAAAACTGAAGTTCACTTAAAACTGTTCTCTAAAGAGATTAGAATTTTAGAGGGTTTTTTCTTTCTTTTGTCCTAGCATTTCTTCTTAAACATAATGTTTGACTACTTGAAAGGAGATAAATCAAAGTCACTCACTTTATATTCCAGTTTAGAATCATTGCTCATTTTCAGTTGGTGGGTATGGAAACAACTTAATAAAGTTTGGGTAATTTAGTTTCAGTTTAAATTCTCAACTGGCAATTGGCCGAAAACTCCCATCAGAAGACGTGAGCATCCAAATGTCCTTTTGTGATTTGGCTACTGTCTGCTTGACATAGGAAGGCCCTATCAAGAAAAAACTAATGGAGTGATTAACTATCAAAAGAAAATCAATGGTAAGAGTTTTCATTTAAATTATAATATGTGTGTGTATGTGTGTATATAAAACATACCAACATTATTTGAATTAAAATTTTAGAACTTTAAAAATCTAGGACAAATATTTGAATTTATATGTCTGTGACTTACATTTGTAATAAAATAAATGCAAAGAATGGTTTTATAGATGTTTTATATGCTTAATGTTGATAAGAAAAATTAAAATTATGAAAAATCAGTTATATAATTCATATAGTTTAACAGATTCAGCTTTTTTGTAGTTCTGTAAAAAACATGCTATTAAAAAATAGCATATTATAAATATTATAAATATTGTTTGAGTGAAGCTTAACATTTTTCAAAAACAAATTTATACCAAACTGAATTAGATGCTTCTTACTAAAGTAAATGTCATAAGTTTTGCAGTAGAATAGTCTATTGATCTTTGTTTTGTTTTTTACTTCCACTGTAAAATGATTGGGGGGGCAGGGGGAGAAAAAACACATCATGTAATGAAATCCACTTTAACATTAGGTCTTTAAAACTGTATCATTGCTACTATATCTCTGGAAAATAATAAATGGACAGGATTAGATGTCTGTATAGCTAAAATGAAGTGGAATATCTATCCATAATATAGCACAGTATCAAATTTCGGTGATAAAACCAGACCTTTCACACCTGCCTTACACAGGTTTGCATTGAGAAAATAATTTAAGTTAGATGCTTCAAGTGACCTTAAACCTAATATTTTTATTCTCTTTGTATTGCTTCCTTTATATCCCTTTATTTGGACATCTGTGTCCTATCAGATTTGTGATTAATAATGTTCACTTTGGACAGGAGTGGAAGTAGTAGCTTAGAAAGGTTGAAATAAAAAATTGCTGTTTATCAGAGCTTATTTTAGTATCCTCATGGACATAGTAGCTTTGTGATAACTGGATAATGGGTGATAAAGCTCAGATATTAATAATATACTGTGATCCTTGTCAAACTTACAATCTTTGAGATTGACATAGTTTGAGTAATTTTTCTGCTCAATTAGAGATGTCAAAATGATGGTAACTGAATGTGACCATGTTTTTAACTATTTTCTAGAGCTTAAGTAATAACCATATCAGGAATTGCACATGTGGCAAACACCTAGCACAGCATCTGTCATTATGTAAGCATTCAAATATTGACAGTGAACTAAGTACTCTAGACGGCAACATCTGTCCTTCAATCCATCTACCTCGTAATTCCAATTTTTATAGATTGTCTGTTATGTGTCATTCATTCAGCTAGGTGCTGAGGATAAAATGGCACTGTTAAAAACAGAGATACTTTCTAACTGCTCTTGAACTTCCACTGTAGATAGTAATTACAGTGTAGAAAAAATTATACAGACAAATGTAAAATTGCAACTGGAACCAGTACTTTGGAAAAGCAGAAGTTGCTATGAGCTATAATTCTTACAGGAGGCTTTAACATTTCAGGATTGAATGCAATGAATGAGGGACCCTGATTTCTTCAGCGGAATTTAAGCTAATTAAAAGATGTCAACCATAAAATAACTGCTCTCCTCTCTTAGCAACTGTTCCATTCTGTTATCAAGCTAGTACAGGGATTTATTTATCACTCCTTTTACATCATTGACTTGTTACATGTAGACATTTATTAATGGCAGTATGTTTTTTCCTTAATCAACTTTTATCCCTTTTAGAAAGAAAATGTAAAATTTATATTTCTCTTATATATTACACACACATTTACTAAATTTTTGGAAATAAAATGGGAGAACATTTGGAGGCCGAAATGTGTACACTTTCTCTATGGGACACATGGAATCTCATCTAAGGGAAAGACCCTAGTGATGTTTGAGGAATTATAAAATTGGTTGTTTTATGTGTTCAATCTGTCAACATTTTTAAAAGCTCTCATTGAAGACTAGCTGTTTTCTAATCATCTGATAGTATAAACAAATTGAATCAGAGAATACAATCTAGTATGCAACTAAAATTTGAAAAACTTAGTTTTACAAAAGCAATGATCTTTCCCTAACTTACTACTAAAATATGTAAGCTATTTAAAATATTTTAAAAATGTCTTTTTCATTGATCTATATGTCTGTTTTTGTGCCAGTACCATGCTGTCTTGATGATGACAGCTTTGTAATATAGCAAAATCAAAGTTAAGTCCATTGTTAACTTTTAACTTAAAATTATCATGTTGAATTTCATCTCTATATTGATGTCTAAATTTAGTTTTTTGATTTGATTTGTATTCTCAGTATTCTGATTTGAAGTTCTTAGCTCAAATACCTAGGGAGGTCTGCTTATCAGTGCCGGACAAGATGTCCTTTCCATACCGCCCAGGAGAGTCTTGAGGGAAATGTTCCTTGCTGGGTAATATGCCTTGCAATGCCCATGACATTCCATTTTTTTTTACAACTCTTTTTTGCTTCTGTGCAGTTTGCTTTGATTGGTCTGTGATGTCAGCTGGACAATTGGGCATTAGCCACACAACAGTATTTTAAAGATGTAGATATTTAAGCATCACAGTTGGAAGATGATACATAACATTTCTTTTACTGAAATGAATGAAAAATAAACCTTGTTTCTAAGCAAACAAAGGTCTACCAGACATTATCAGTTTTTAATTATATAACTTTTAAATATAACAATGTATTATCTGATTGGGTACATTATATAATGGCTTCTGTTTGGAATTTTGGGGCTACTACTGACAAAAGAGGTGATGATTAATGAAGGTGTTTAATTGGAAAGGAAAACTTTAATAAAAGTTAGTGTTTACATTTGTTGGAAGGAAAAGAACATTTTCAGTTCATTATATAAGGAAGAACCTTTTAACTGTGAAAAATAAAATAGAATGCCTTCTAGAATCTATTCTTTTAAGAATCTATGACAGAAATGTATGAAGCAGGAATTCTTGCTGATCTAAGAATCATTAATATTAATATTAATCATTATATAATAATCCATAAGGATTATTATTATTGTTATAATCCATAAGGATTATTTGGAGAAAATTTGTGGCACCTTAAAATTAACAGTCAGATAATAAGTATATAAAATACTATATGAAATAGATGTCACTAGCAATATGCTACTATTTTTGATGGAATCTTTACTAAATAAACTTAAGAGATAAAAGAGCAAATCCATTCATTCATTATATAAATTCTTACTGACAACCTGCTTTATGTCAGGCATGGCACTAGACCTTGCAGGTGTAGTCATGAATAAGACTGATATGACTCTCTTGTTTATAGTCTCTCAGGGAAGATAGAAATTAAACAAATAATTATAATAAAGTTTAGTGGCTTGTGACATTATAAAAACAAAACAGTCCTTTTTTAAGGATACCTTGAGAATTCATCTCTAGATGCTAATCATTTAATCAGCTTACTTTCTTCATGAAATGTATTTATTCATTTTGACAGAAAAATTGGATGAAAATTATTTGGGATTCAGTAGAGACTGAAATAGTCTTGGCTTTTCTGTGGCTTATTTAAAACAAGAAACGATTGTGGAAAGATGAGTACGAAGAAATGTGAATATATGTAAAATAAACTTCACATTGTCTTATATATATTATACACTATACAGATCATTTAATAAAATTATTAAAGCAGTTTTACATGAAAAATTTCAAAGTCGCAGTGGCTAAGGAGTTGCCCTCTAATCAGACTGGCTGGTTTGAGTAATAACTCTGACACAAGTTTTGCAGTTTAAAGTTGTATAGCTCCTCTGATCTTCAGTTTCCTTTTCCATAAAATGGGGATACTAAAAGTACTTGTCTTATTAAATAGTTATTTGATGTGTATAAAATGTCTAGAACAGTGTCTGGTCCGTAGGAAGTGGTTAAGACCCTATATGTAGCTGCACTTAACAATGACAATAACAATAATGAAATAATTTCCTCATGTCAAAATGTCTTACCTAAGTTATGAAGTTGGGCCAACTATAGTAATTTCAAAATGTTGCTTCAAATATATAGGTATTGCACTACAAAGAGCTGTTATTTTTTTTTACTGCTAAACAAAATCTCAGTAAATTCTCACCCAAGTTTCGGGCTCTCTTTAGCAGCAATACAACAGTCATCCAAACGTCTCCAGAGAGGGCCATCTCCAGGGCCTAGGTTATCTCAGCATTTAACCCAGGACTAGGTCCATCCCAAGCATCATGGATCTGATCCTTCTTGTCTAAGAAAGGAAGTAGCAGAGACCTGATTTACCCCATGGGAGATAAGTCCAAACCAGATTAGAGTAAGTTTGGGAAGGAAGTGACTATGTTGATATTAAGTATTTTTTTTTCCTGCAGAAATCTAAACAAAGGATTTCTTCCTATAATAGGTCTACAATGTATTTGTAACATTTGTACACTCAGTCATACACTCAAACAAGTAGCACTACTTGTTACTTTGCTTATATTAGAAAACAAATTTTCTGCCATAAAATAGTCCTATATTACATTACTACATCCATATATAATTCGTGAAACTATTTTTTAAATTCATAAAAATATGTTTATGTAGTTTTTACTATATCTTAGTTAGATAACCTAGAAAAATGTTTGTAAGAGTTAAATAATTTTTGCTAAGTAATTCTTGTGGAAAAACAATTTCAGGGTAAGATTTACCATGACATTTTCAAGTCTATATATGTAAAATGGAAATTTATATATTTATAAATATAAATGGATTAATTCAACTTATTTATCATAATAAGTGCAAGCAAGTACTCTAATGAATTGTTTTCAGATTGAATGTTTCATTTAAATCTAAAGTATTTCATAACCTAGTTGTTTTCATTTGTAATGAAAATGTTTCTTTCATTGTAAGACACTGAGAGAAAATTCTTTGAATACAAATGTGGTTTCCCTTGACCACAATGAGTTTGAATAGGATCAATCATTAGGTGTCTATTGAAAACTTACTAGCTATCTAGCACTTGCTAGTAATAGTGACATGGTAGTCTAAAAGAATTATTCCATTGCTCTGTTTAGGCTCTAGGAACCGTGAAAAGAATAATTAGACATGGAGCAGAAAATCTAAGACCTAGTTCCTGTTCTGCTACTAATGAATAGAGGGATCTTAGATATAGAACCTTTTAAAATTATGAAGCCATCTTAGCATCTCAGTCTCCTCATTATATATGTTATGTGTGTGTGTATATATATATGTATGTGTGTGTTCTGCCTCTATATGTACACATATGTATATATTCATCCTAAATTATTGCACTAAATTGGAATAAAGAGCTAAGACTTTAAGTTTTTTAATGTCCAAATATATAAAGAATTCTGTACTTTTATAAAATATTTCACATGATTCCTTCAAGTGAAATACATTATTGATTTTTACATATACTATTTTAGGGCTTATCAAATATTTTCATATAAATTATGTACTGTTCCAAAATTTCACAAAGGGAATGTAGAATTTCTTTAGTCTGCCTAATTTCATTTTTTAAAAGATTTTATTTATTTGAGAGAGAAAGAGAGAGAGAACGAACAGAGGGAGAGACGGAGAAGCAGACTCCCCACTGAGCAGGGAGCCCGACCTGGGGTTCTTTCCCAGGACTATTGGATCATGACCTGAGCCAAAGCCAGACACTTAACATACTGAGCCATCCAGGTGCCCCAGTCAGCCTGATTTCAAACTGGATTTCCTTGTTAAGTGATTCAGTTTTTTCCTAATAAACATTTTCAGTACATACCGAATTAATTTTTTATGCCATGATTCATTTTTTTCTTAATAAACATTTTCAGTAGATACCAAATTGTTTTTTTTATGCTGTTGACTTACTTTTTATAAGCCAGTTTTAAATAGCTACATCAATCATTATGAACTCTACTATTTGCTATATTGTTAAGGCTTCCCTAGTTTTATAGCATTGTGAATTCTCAGATTAATTTTACTAATTCATTAAAAGAAATACTGAAGCATCTAAAGAGAAAAAGCAAGCATTTCTTATGTGTACACACACACACACACACACACACACACACACACACACTTGCCTACTTTACTGAGTAATCTCACTGACTTCACGCAAACACCATTCACTGCTGCTAAAGAGAAGAGGACTAGTTGAGAGCTGTTCATTGAAGCACAACATTTTTAGGGTTGTAGAGATATATGCCCTGACTGGTTTTGAGTCAGGTGAATGTTGGGTGTAAAATGTTATATGTATATATATCTACTAACCATGAGAACTTATTTAGTGTTTTATGGAACTAATAGATGCTACTATAGTCAGAGTAATTTTTCATATAAAAATAAAAGAATTAAAATTGATACCTTTTTAAGCCTAATAGATTTAGGAACACCTGTATTGTGAGCTATTGCATTTTAAATGTTAAAATGTTATGAGGGTATTGAATGCAAACATTTTTGGGACAAGAATAACATTTAAATTTATGAGTTATTTGGAGGAAATATGAAAGCAATCATATAAAAGCAGACTAGAGTTTTTAAGAAAATAAAATTAACAGAAAAACTTTTCTTTGGAGGATTTGCTTTGGTGTTGTGTGAAAAAAAATTTTATGCATCATTAAGCAATCATTAACACTGTAGAAATGAAAGGAAAAATAATCTAATTGCTATTAAAATGACACGTAGACAATCCCATCTTAGGCTGTAGAATTCTTTTTATGAGGGGAAGAGTACCTGACGACTGCTGCTCTTTGATGGAGATGGTGGCTCATGGAAGTCTTTCAGGCTTAAATGTATTTCTGCCACAAACTTTATGCATTAGAAACTCATTTAAATTTTTAAGAAAAGCATATACGTCCAAATACCCTTATGGATGTTAAACTTTTATCTGTCATTCACTTGACTACCTGAGTACCTGCTTACTAAATGTAAAATATTGTGCTTTTCTACTTTGCACAGCGAGGCTGCGACACACTACCTCCTGTTACTTAGCTGAGACCAGTAAGTCTCATTCAGAGAAGGTCCTATCCCCAAAGGGGTCCTTTGAATATTGGAACAGTTTTTGAAAATGTAGACCCAACTAATATGTACCATTAAATATAAAGCAGCAGCATGAATTTATTGAGGTTTAAAGGAGATAGGAAGATATCAAAATAAAATAATTAACCTTGCATTGACTCACTGTGCCCTACAAATTTAATTTAATTTTAATTGTTTTTTTTTTAGTTAGTTCATGTGCAATGTTACAGTAGTTTCAAGTGTCCAATATAGCGATTCAACAAGTTTATACTATGCTATGCTCAACTCAAGTGTAGTTACCCTCTGTCACCATACAGAGCTGTTGTAATACCATCTACTATAATTATTTCAAATGACAGAATTTTTTTTTTTAATGACTGAATGAATTACCTGGGCAGTTACCCTTTCTAGAGACCAAAATGCTAGTATTAGCCAAGGCAAATCCTTTCTGGTTGTAGGGAAACCAGGAAAACAAATTCAGTGAGTTAGAACTTAATCTTAGTTTAATGTCTTTTGTGTATAACAGTGGATTATTTTTTCTTTAAGTGTTATTTTATTAAATCCCTCAATAGTTATGTCAGAAATATGTTGTGATCTCTCTTTTACTGATGAGATTTACAGATTCAGAGAGGCTGAGTGACTTTCCCAAGGTCACACAACTAGTGTTCAAAGTAGTTTGTAGGCCAAATAAGGCAAAGTCTAGAGAGTATTCATTGCATTTTACAGTTAGAAGACCATTTGAGCCATTAAAGAGGGCACTTATTGCATGGAGCACTGGGTGTGGTGCAAAAACAATGAATACTGTTACACTGAAAAGAAATAATTTTAAAAAAAGAAAAAAGAAAAAAAAGACCATTTGATGATTCAGTGAAGGCATTAGGCTGACTACAGTTGGTTTAAGGGTGGATAAGGACCTAGAAAATGAATAGAACAGGTATGGGCTAGTTCTGGAGAATTCTGGCTGAGAGGAAGTAGAGGAGGGGACTAGTAGGTAATTTGAGGTGCAAAAGAAAGGTGGAAGGTTTGGATGACAAGGTGGAGATTTTGCAGAAAAACAAAAGCGAAAAAATAATTTTAAAATGAATCTTTTAAAATGTGGTTGTATCTCTTGCCAGGCACAGAATAGTCTGTCCTATCTTTTGCATTCTTGCTTTGTATCGATTGTTAATGTTTGGTATGCAGTATGATAGTAAACAACAGTTCCATTTTTACTTTGACTAAAATATATTTGGCTTATTAGATGATGTTCCCAGGGCCTGGATTTTAAAAACTTTACTGTAAAAATTTCAAACATACACAGGAGAGACTGGTGTAATAAATCCCCTCTGTCTGTGGCCCAAATTTAACAATTAGCCAAATTTGTCCACATTTGTTTCATCCACTTCCTCCTTTTTTCTTAACTATTTTTTCTTAACTATTTTAAAGCAGACTCCATATTTCAGATGTGAAATCAGCTCCTTTTTAACTAGTTTCCAAAACTAAATAGCAGGACTGTCCATATCCATGCCCTACTTCTACTCATACACTTACCTAAACTAATACATTTTCTTTCTTTCTTCCTTTTTTTTTTTAAAGATTCTATTTATCCACTTGACAGACAGAGATCACAAGTAGGCAGAGAGGCAGGCAGAGAGAGAGAGGTGGAAGCAGGCTCCCTGCTGAGCAGAGAGCCTGATGCGGGGCTCGATTCCAGGACCCTTAGGATCATGACCCGAGCCGAAGGCAGAGGCTTTAACCCACTGAGCCACCCAGGCGCCCCAATAAAGTTGCTTTCTTAAGGGGAATTCTGAAGATTAAGCCTTTTTTCCATTTTTAAAATGTGAATCACTGCAGCATTATTAGGAATCCAAAATTAGTCCCATCTACTACATATAACAACTGAACATATGATAAAATATTCTTTCCTATAGGAGAGACCACTTAAAGGATTTACTCAATAGTATTAAATAGTAGTCTTCAGTAGACCAAAAAAATTTCATCCATACTTTATACAACCATAGGAATTTTTCTTAAAGCATAGAATATACCTTTACATCTCATATTTGATGCATTAATGCACTCACCAAGGTGTAAAGATGTACTTGAATATCTAAAAAAAGTTGCTTGACTGAAATACTATAATTAAAAGGATCACAGGAGATTATAGGAAATCTCTAGATCAAAATTTACAAAGAAAATGATAATAGCTTTAACAATTTTATATTGTTGCAGAATTTGCTAATTTAGACATCAAGATCCTAGGGTATAAGTGAGAAGAAATATGACAGGTTAAGAATATGAAGTTAAATACGAATATTTACAAGGGAAATGAATAAATGGATATATGAATAAATACAAGTGAAAATATCTACCCTTATTCTAAAATTACAAGTAAAATGACTTTGTTTTTTCATTGTATTAAAGGAACTAAATTCTTTAAAAAAAAAATCTAATACTGGCAAGGTAATAGTGATACCAAACTCTTTTAAAAGGTAATAACCAGGAGTATATGCTGAGAGTCACAATAATGCTCAGATAGTTCCCTCATAGGAATTTAGCAAATAAATACTGTGCTAACTGTAAGTCATAGATACAGAAAAAAATGCTTAGAGTCTAATTATAGAACATCAATGTAAAATATCATGTTGTCTTTAAATAATTATTTTTGAAGACTCTAGAACAATTGTCCAATAGAACTTTCTGTGTTGATGAAAAGTTCTATAATTTGCACAGTCCAATATGGTATCTATTAGCCACATGTAGCTACTGAGCACATGAAATGTGGCCTGGGCAACTAAGGAACTGAATTTTAATTTTTATTTAACATTTTTTATATTGAAATACATAGGGCTAGTGGCCATGTTATTAGACAGTGCAGTTCTAGAAATATGAAGAAATGTTAGCTGAAAATAAATTAGTAAGTGTATATGACATGATTACAAGTATGTAAATGCATCTATGTATATAAGGAAAATGATATTAACAATTCAGATATCTGTGTTAGGATTAAAGGAAATGGGTGATTTTTTTTAAAATGCTGATTAAAATATCATGTGAAAATAGTACACTACTCCAGCACTGTGCGACTCAATATGGTAGCCACTATCCTGATGTGGCAATTTTCATTTGAATTAATTTAAGTAAAATTAAATACTCAGTTCCCAGTCACACTAGCCACATTTCAAATGTTTAGTAGCACACATGGCTAATGTTTACCATTTAGGCAGAGGAGATTATAGAACATTTCTACAATTGCAAAAATTCTATTGTATATTTCTATGGAACAGATAAAAAGAATATATTGCAACAAGTCATATGATTATTTATTAGTAATTTCTAAGGGCCCAAATGAATTAAAACTGGAAAGTGGATTTAGTGAAAAAGCATAAGGACCAGTATCATAAGACCCTATAGTTGTAACTTAGATCAGCGCTCCATAAAATATGGGCTGTAAACTAGTGCTGGTTATACCAGTCCATGATTAAATGCTTATTCTTAATTTCATACTTATTTAGAAACTTTTGTAGCAATGTGATATTTGTCTGTCATCTAAGCCTATCAGCTATCTTATTTTATTGAACTGATGGAGTTATTAATGAAGCTGTCTGTAGAGTTCTATGTAGTATGAGCTGAGTTATTAGTTGGGAGCAATAGTAGTCCATGAGTGGAAATAAAAAGAGTTCTTTACTACAAATACCACGTGATCTCATTCATATGTGACATTTAAGAAACAAAGCAGATGAACATAGGGGAAGAGAAAGAGAAAAAGAGAAAGAAGCAAACCATAGAGACTCTTAAGGATAGAGAACAAATAAGGTTGCTGGAGGGTAGTTGGGTGGGAAATAGGCTAAACGGGGATAGGTATTAGGGAGGGCACGTCTTTGTTTTTGTTGTTTTTAAAGTTTTTATTTATTATTTGATAGAGACACAGTGAGAGAGGGAACACAAGCAGCAGGAGTGGAGACGCAGGCTTCTGTCCAAGCAGGGAGCCCAATGCAGGGCTCCATCCCTGGACCTTGGGATCATGGCCTGAGCTGAAGGCAGACAGTTAATGACTGAGCCACCCAGGTGCCCCAAAGAGGGCACTTCTTGTGATGAGCACTGGGTGTTTTGTGCAACTGATGAATCACTAAATTCTCCTGAAATCAGTGATACACTATAGGTTAAGTAACTAAAATTTAGTATAAATTTGAAAAAAAATTAACAAAACTCTTAATTACTGTAGGCAGTATGAGAAACATTGGTCAAGATAAAGAAGAGAATGTAGAGGGCTCAGGGAAATTTTGTAAGGAACCTAAAGTAGCTGTTAGTATAGCTTAACATATACTTGCAAGTGAAATTAAAAATTGAACACTAAATCTCTGAATGTGATAAACTTAACTTCATCTCTCCTGCTAGTAGAAATAAAACAAAAGATTCATTCTTCAACAGTGTGAATAAAGATTTTAAAGGAGCTCTTTCTAGTCAGTGCCTCTATTTTGGGTGTCCTGTTTTCCTCCTGGGGATGGAGGGATTTAACCAGTTAGCAGAATCTTTTTCTTTTAGCAAAATTTCCAACTTTGTGTTTTCCTCTACCCCTTCTAAACTCCCTTTGGCATGCTGTTACACTTAGTTCTTTGTACCTCTTTTCATCTCTTCTTCACAAAGTTGGTTTCAGAGGCTTGCAAAATGTCCCAAAGGAGAAAATTGCTTTAGACTAAGTGAGCTTCTCACGTTTTGTTTAAAAATTTTGTTTTTTTTTTCCACACTTAAGCTTGATTGATTCCCTGATACAAGATACTCAATTGAATTATTTGTAAAATGTGAAGAGCTTTTTACTACTATAATAAAGGTATAATCTGTCAGCTAAAGCGTTGTAATGATAGAGGGTAGGCATAATCCTAGATTTACTAACCATTTTCATATTGTGGCTTTGGCTCTACATTAAATGGCTGCCTATTCCCCTGAAATGAAATGCCCCATATGGGCTGTCCAGTTTGTTTTGAGGACCAATTCCACACTTGTGGAATTTGTGAAGTGGAAGCAAATACTTACTATATAATAGTTCTTCTGATTTTAATGACATTGCATTTTGGATTGAAAAACATATACATATTCAGGGGCACCTGGGTGGCACAGTGGGTTAAGCCTCTGCCTTCGGCTCAGGTCATGATCTCAGGGTCCTGGGGTCGAGCCCTGCATCAGGTTCTCTGCTCAGCGGGAGCCTGCTTCCCTTCCTCTCTCTGTCTGCCTGCCTCTCTGCCTACTTGTGATCTCTGTCTGTCAAATAAATAAATAAAATCTTTTAAAAAAATAAAAAAACATATACATATTCAGTCCTTCATCAATATGATTGATTAATCTGTTACTGATTTTAGCATTTCTTTTTCTCCCTAACTTATCAAATCTGAAAACGGTTAGAAAACACTTGAAGGAAATCAGCTGTTTTCAATAGCAGTCTGTAAATTACAGAAAAAAACAAATGAACAGTGTTTAGCATTTCTTGTTTAAATTTTGTATTTTTTGAGATTGAAGAAACTGTACATATTTATTTAAAGTATATATAAATATCATACTGATAGAATGGCATCTTCTGATTTCACTTTAATATTATGATTTGCTTTACTTAGGCAGAATTACAGATCATCATATCATCACTTGGCTTATATAGTATCTTCAAAAGATGAAAAATAATATTAATGTATTAAAATGTGTTACTTCTAATCTATATTAATCTTATTTGATATTTGGTAATATTATTTTTCTGGTAATATTATTTTTAAGATACAATGTATGATTTCCTGATCTGAACAAAGTATTCCATTTCTTTTTAGGATTTGGGTGGTAATAATAGATTTATAGCATTTTCTCATAATTATGTTAAGATACAGCATTTTAAAAACATGATACTCTTAGTGTGTAATTAGAGGTTTATATTACTAATACTATTTTTATATAACACACTTAAGTCTCCTTATAATATTTTTAGTCTTCTAATTGTTTTATTTTATGCAAATTTTGACCTTGAGAATATTGACTAATGGGTTAATATTCTTTCTATTCAAATTTTTTTAGTGCTTACTATGTTTTAGGAACTATTTAAGGCTCTTCAGAGAATCAGTGTGGGGGAAAAAATACCCCTTTCCTTTGGAAGCTTACAAATTATAGCAGCTCTTCAGTGAATTTAGCTTTACTGATTTTTCTAAGGGAATTTACGAGTATGACCATTAGGCAACCCAGGATTTCTCTGTATTTTTTCTCAACTTCCCAACTGATAATTCAGTGCTGGGGTAGAAGTTAAACTAGCCACCTAAAGTTTTGGGTTCAAGGAATAGTGTTTGGAGCATGCAATATTCTTTAGGGAAGATATTCTTTTTCTGAAAGAAGAGAATGTGATTTGGGAATACTCATGATTTTATCTAATTTCTTTTTTTTTTTTTTCAGAACCTACATTTTGCAATATATAGGTAGATAAACTTGAACTAGATGGTATGATCTCAGTATAATATTTTACTCTTCTCTCCTCCTTCAGGAAAATCTTTAACTTCCACCACAAGAAGATTAAAAAGAGGTCCCTCCTGCACCAAGAAAGATCTGCAGATCTTTTTCAGTGTTCTTGGAGGTGTGGGGTGTGAGAACTTGATCAGTTTGTGTCAACCACCTTGTTCTCTAAAGGTAAGCACCGTGTAGTGAGTGCACACTCATGGGCCCAAGCTCCTAAAGCAGGTCTGGTTTTGGAATGCTCCATTGAGGGTTTGAGGCCATCAGATTTCCTCATAGAAGGATGGCCTAGGCAGTCACTTGTGGGCAAGACATCACACACATTCATCAAGAGATGGCTTTCCTTGTTTAGAAGTGAAGCATTTCCTAGAGATGTATGGGTGTTTTTTTTTTTTTTAAATCCCAATTATAGTAAAACTTGTCTTCTGGATCAGCCTGCATTTGAATCAGTTTAATAACTGCTGTGGTTGATAGCTTATCAAGAACTCTTCTTGAATGTCTCAGTGACAGTGTTTAAGCAGTCTGATTACTTAATAGCTTAAAATGAGATAAACCACTCTGAAGAGTTGCTTTTCATGATCTTTGTGAAGCTGTCTCTTAACTTTACTTCAGAGAAAGTCCCTTAAACCATTTTTTAATCAGTATTAAGCTTCAGAAAGTATGGAAGCAAATACCTTCTTAATCTTTAATAGGTATATGATCATAAAATTGCTATGTCATCTCCTAATTTTAAAAAAATTACTTAAAATGAGCAGGTTTTTATCCCTATCTTAAAGCTTTTTCCTATCTTTAGGAAATGAAGAAATATACATTGTTGGTTCTATGAGGGAAACCTCATAAAGGATAAATAATGTCTCACCTTTACTTCTAAACTCCAGTATCAGAAAAGCTTATTGTTCTGTTGTACAATGTATTGATACCTCCCAAAAAGACCAATCCTAAATTATATTGTCATTGGAAAAGCATTCATTGACCATGAAAAAGAACAGGAGCATGTTGATTTTGAAAATGCCAAGATTAAAAGTAGGTTAGCATTAAATAACAATAATTTGGACTGCCACCAAGAGACTAAATGTCTAACAAAACATTCACATTATAGTCACCAGGATACTATGGTATTGACAATGAGGATTTGAAGTGCTGCTGAAGAAATTAATTGGTCCACATCTAGTTTCATTCATCTTTTTTTTTTTCTTAAAGCTCCTAAACTGATCTTGAAAACTTAGCTCTAAAAGATATGAATGATTCATGAAGCATTAAATTTGGGAGAAATCTGCTGATTTTTGTCTGGTAGCCTTGTCTTTGGTTTATGATAAATTTTATTGTCTTTTCAAAATACTTTTTCTTCCTATATCTGTATCATAAGGAGGAAAAAAACCTTTTGTATTTGCTGTTAGTATGGGGAAAAATGTAGCTGAGACCTTTTTCGAAAAAACCTTGTGAACCAGGTCTTGCTTATTGTAACTGAAGACAACTTTAAAAGATTTAAATCTTCATAGTAGATATGATATAGGTTATATAATAAAGACATAGAGATTTACTGAGTCTTTAGAGATAATCTCGCTATATAATTCTTTGGAATTTTTATTTGTGAGAGCATGTTAAATATTTTTAACCTTTATAATAGCATGGACAGAATAGATAAATGCATTAACTTTTTGAGCCAGTTGAGAAAAAAAATTGAATTAAAAGCCAAACCAACTGAAAATGTAAGGTGGGATATAAGACTAACTACCTAGATTTTTATTTGGTACCTAAAGTATTATTATAGCTGAATTTTTAAAATCAAAACCATCCCCATTTTTTAAAAATGAGCTCTGTCTTACAATAGTATTGATGATATATTTTGCAAAAAGAAAAATTTATTTCACCATGTTAGAACTAGTGTTCTAATTTCAAAGCAGTTATGTAGTATGAATTATAAAACGGGGACCGCTGAGATCTTGCCTTTTGTATCTAGAGTATGAAAAATAAGATCTTTTTGTAACAATTCTTATTAATAACTTATGTCACCTCCATTCATATTAGACAGTAAAATAAACTATTGTTCTTTGATTTTGACGGTATATAGGAGTGCAAACTCAACATATTGGCACTAAGGAATTCATCTCTTGGAATTGGAACTAGGATCTGGGAAGATTTTATTTTTACGTATATATATGTATATATATACACACATACTTAATCATACACACATACACATCTTAATATTTAATTCTTCTTTTGAATTATGTAAGAATGATTTGTCAAAGAATAGGTTTCTGATTTGTCTCTCACTAGTCTTAGATGCCATGTTTTGTTTTTGTTTTAAGGATTCAAAGCTAATCTATGGAAATAGTCCCTACTAAAAATTTAGTTTCTTTGGTATGATCATGCTCCCTATCTACTCTAATAGCTAAATGAAGGTGAGAAGAGCAGCTGTATGTTCAACAGTATTGATTTTTTTAGAGAAGGAACAAGGAAATTCTAGCCCAGCCCTTTCCTTGGAGCCATCTAGACAGCGCTGGTCAGTAAAAATATAATACAAGCTACAAATATAAGCTACATATATAATTTTAAGTTTATTTTGTAACCACATTTAAAAAGGAAAAAGAAATAGGCAAATTAATTTTAATACTATTTAAATTAACCTAATGTATCTAAAATATTATTTCAACATGCAATCAGTATAAAGATTTATGAGATGTTTTATTTTTATTCAATGAAATATTCAAAATCCAATGTGTATTTTACACTTACAGAAAATTTTGTATTGAACTGGCCACATTTCAAGTTCTCAGTAGCTACACATAGCAGTAGCTACTATATTAGACAGTGCAGATCTTCACCAAGAATGGAGCTCCCATTTTAGCATCATCCATGGTGAATTCCATTGGGTAACTCTGTAAGCTCCCCTGGTCTAGAGTTTCCAGATTTTAACAGAACACAAAAAATTAAGAGCAAAAACAAAATAGGATGCCCATTTTAATTTAAATTTCAAGCAAATAACAAGTAATTATTTAGTGTAATTTTGACTCATGTTATACTTGGGACGTACTTAGAAAAAAATTATTTGAAATACAGATTTAACTGGGAGTCCTATATTTTATATGGCAATCCTACCCTGTTTTAACCGTGCAGAAGACATCATCAGCCTTCCCAGATAATTGTAAGACTAGAGCATAGAGAATCTCTTCGTCTGCAGAGGATTTTGATCCCACCCCCAAATCAATAGGCAAACCAGAAAATATCTATAGCTCGTTACCTCCTAATTCCCTAAAATGTTTAAGACAGAAGATGGGCTTGTATCACAGAGGCTTGGTCTTTACAAATTTAAACATTTTAAATCTAGAGTATTACATTAAGCTGTAAGGTTTATGAAATTGACTTGCATGATTTGATTAGTTACTTGAGTTTTATAAAATAGAAATTGTCTAACATCATATTGTTAGTATCACATCTTAAGAAAAACATTTCACCCTTGGTGACAGTCTCGGCAGTTTTCAGGGTCTTGGCTATTTCATATTATTCTCCTACCTTCAGTTACCACTGCAGCTGTCACATCGTCTCAAGTTGGCAGGCATTAACACAAAACATTAGGTCGCTAAATGTCAGGATAAAGGCTTTAGTTTACATGGCAAGTATTTAAGTACTTGTAATTCTGGGCTCTAATGTTGATCACTGGAACCCTGCCCCAGTTCTTAAACCAGTATCTCTCATTCATCCTGAGGGCTGCTTTTCCAGGAGAACAGCTTTGGGTTCATATTTTTTTAACATGTTTAATGTTCAAGTTTTAGCACCGTTTTAAAACATGTAACAATTTCTTTAGTAGTAGTATTCCTCTTAACCTCTAGAAAAGAGACCATTTATAATTCGTGTTCTCTAAGGACAGTAATTACACCAGCTCCACACTCCCTCTCAAGAGGAACACGTGCCTTCATGAGATGAATGACGTCAGGTGTCAGGTCGACTTCATCACCAGCCAGGCAGGTAGATCAGCCGCCAGTGCGGTTGGGCAGTTAAGCAGTTCAGTTTCAGCCATGGCGCATTCCAAATCCATTCGTGCTTAGGAGAATGTACCCAAGAGTGTGGATGTGTTTATAATTACTGCATTTCCTTCAGAGAACAAGAATTACAGGTAAGGTTTTTTTTGTTGTTGTTGGTTTTTTGGGTTGTTTTTTTTTTTTAGTGATCCAAAAATTAATTTTAGATAAGAAATTTAAGGATTTGAAAGGATTATTCTTTTCCTGAAACAGTCACCTAAAACATCTCAAATATAGCCTATATTATATAATAGTTTTCTTCCTCACTCTAAGAAGGAATTGAACCTGGAAAGGAGGGGAGTGGGAAGAGACAACTTATTGTCATTTGAAAGCTGTGAATATCACACATTTCCATGTCTAGAAATATCCTAGGTTTATGTAAGAATCTTACTTTGCCTAACTTCTAAGGTCTAAGGTATGAATTATTTTGTCAAATTAACACCTACATCTATATATAGATAAGGTGTTCAGCCTTTGTGAGCTAATATTTTAGCAGCAATGAGTAAATTAATGAATTGTGTTTGGGTTTTCACTTTTATTCTCAAAACTGACTTCCTCTGGTTTAAAGGTTTTAACCTTGTTTCTGATAACAGAATTTAAAGCTGTGGCAAAACACCTTAAAATGTAGCTCCTTTCTTACCCTATGATGTTTGGATGAGCTTTAAAGGGTCTGTGAATCCCCTAAAATTATACTAAAATTTTGTATGTATGTGTTTTTTTGCTGGGAAGTTTGTACATAATTTTTATTCTGTTCTTAAAGGGCTTTGCAACAAAAAATTTGGTTAACAACCACTGATCAAGTCTAATATCATCACTTAACTGATAAACTGAATTTCAAAGAATATGTTATTTGCTTTTACTCATTTGAAATTTAATACTTGTAAAAACTAAAATTTATTTCTAAAAAAAAGTTGTACTTGTTGTTAGAAGGAAAAGCTTTACCTTGAGAAGACCAGCCTAAATGGGGGCAGTTAATTTGCTACTAGTTTCTTCCATTCTGCCCTTTGACTGAAATCTTTACCAGTTGTTAACATAAAAATGGCCCCTCAATAAAGTATGAGACTGAGTGCTAAATTCTTGAAGATCAGTTAAGGAAAAATGAATTATCTATTATAATTTGACTCCTACTTTTTTTCTCTTTTCAAATTCTTTATTCAGAGAGTAACTAAAACTCAAGAAAATAGGTGAAAATGTTGTTTTGAGGGTATTAAAAAAGCTGTTAATTGCTTTAGTAAACATCACACTGGGCATTGTTGGGACTCCTTCTGGTCTGGACCCTAGTTAAAGAAATTCTACAGTAGACTGTACATACCTTACATACATACTTTACATGTATTTCGGTGATACAGTACTTTAAGGTTATTCTTTTTTTTTATCAGAAGATAAGTTTTTGTTATTACAGTAGTACTTTAGAAGTAGTAAGTAATCAAATTCCATATTAAGGAAACTCATACATCTTTCTTGAAATAAAGGAAATACTTTTGTTTTTTTTTAATTTTTTTCTGGTACTGGCTAGGAAAGTCTGCCTAATTCAAGATTTAATGAATTTAGAAGGAATTAGAAGGAAATTGGAAATTGAATGTTAGAAGAAAAAGAAATTGGTAGATGATCGACAGAAAGCACTTATTTTCCAAAAGGAGCAGAAAAGAGTAAGACAACTTAGGACACTTCCTAAATTTTTTATTTAAATTTAATTATACTTAAAGATTCTGAAATACATAATATAAAGTTCATTATAGAAAATGACATTGATTTCTGAAACAGTTTTGGACATTATCATGCAAGATGATTATCTATCACTTATGCTCTCCTGCCTTTGTAGAAGGTAACTTTTGAAGTGAGCCAGTTTTTTTTCTCATCCAGGAAGAACAGTATGTATATGCTACCCAATAGGCCACCTCTGTTACTTTCTGTGGGTAATTCTAACAAATAAAAACTATTTTTTTTACTTTTCATTCATCAGATCATTTTATGTTTAAATAGAAAAGCTTACATTCTTCTTAGGAACATCTACAAATATTTAGAAATAGTTGGGTTTTTTAATTTGAGGTAGACCAATTTTTTTTTTATAATTTTTTATTTTTTATAAACATATATTTTTATCCCCAGGGGTACAGGTCTGTGAATCACCAGGTTTACACACTTCACAGCACTCACCAAAGCACATACCCTCCCCAATGTCCATAATCCCACCCCCTTCTCCCAAACCCCCTCCCCCCAGCAACCCTCAGTTTGTTTTGTGAGATTAAGAGTCACTTATGGTTTGTCTCCCTCCCAATCCCATCTTCTTTCATTTATTCTTCTCGTACCCACTTAAGCCCCCATGTTGCATCACCACTTCCTCTTTTAAATATTCTCTGCATTCAAAGAAATTGAAATAATTGACTACTCATTCAGCTCATTAATCAGTGGTGGGGCTTTGGTTTACATGGCAGATAAAACTAATGCAACATCTGAACATAGAGGAGTAGAAATTTATTTGCAATCAATTTCATATCAATTTTATTAACATAGATTATTGTTTAAAATAGAAGTTTCAAATAAACTGGAACTATTAAAAGTGGCTCCTCTGTGCCCACATGCATAGCTTATATCTTTCTGTGTATAAACAGTTTAGCGTTTAACTCTTATTTCTTTTCAGTTCATGTATCAAAAATGTTTTAATAGCAATTTCAGTTTCTATTGCATACAGAGACTTTGAAATTTTGCCACAACTACTTTCCATGTTCTTGTCTAGGACATAAATTTATTCAGTCAGTCATATAGAGAATTACGAGAATAGAATGGTAAATGAAACACATTCCCTCATGAAACACATATGCTCCTAGAAACTATAGTTTACTAAAGATGTGTGATGGAGTGGTGCAAAGGGAAGACAGAGGGGATTCTAACCTAAGCCGGGGGTCAGAGAAGGCTTCCTTGCCAGAATGAAATTTTGACTGAACCTGAGGCATTATTAGGAGTTAGTCAAACAAAATGGGAAGGCAGAATAAACATATGTGAAAGCCCTGAAGGTAGAAACAAGAAACACTGAAGAGAGAAGACTTAGGAGAGAGGGAGAGATGAGACTGCACAGCAAAGTATCTTTAAAGTCATTATCAGATATTTGACCTTCGGACTTTAGCTTCAGAGCAGTGGGAAGACATTGAACATTGTATTTTATTTTTTCTAAAACTTTTAATGAAAGCCTAATAATACAATTAGAAAAGTGAGCATATTATATCACTCCATGAATTTTCACAAGCGAATTCTTCACTCCTGTGTGACCATCACCCAGATGAAGAAACAGAACACCGTCAGCAACCCAGAAGTTCCCTTTCATCTTTCTTTTCAGTCAGTCTTGCCCCCTTCCAACCACCAAGGATAACTCTCACCTGACTTCTTATTGCAGAATTGACTTCTTATCGCCTGTATTGTACTTTGTATAAATGGGGCTTACAGTATATGCTCATTTCTTACCAGTGAAAGAAGCCAGACACAACATTCTGATTTTGAGTGTGGTTGCTAATTAGTCTTGTGGCTGAATGCTGCATCAACTGAATACCAAGAGATTTGCCACTTCTGCCCAATGAAGAGTAGAAAGGTATGAAGTCAGTTTCACAGGAAGTCTAGGGGAGAGATAATAAAGTTTGAGCTGGTGTGGTGACAGTGGGGATGAAGAGAAGTGGGCACATTAGAGAGAGATTTAGGAGTTAGAATTTATAGGGCATGAGGATTAATTCAGGGAGGGGATGAGGAATACAGAAGCACCAAGGATGACTCAGGGCTTTCTGACCTGAGCAGAAGTGGATGGTGCTGCCCTTTAAGTCCAAATACCAGAGAGGAATGGATTGTTGAGTGAGTTTTAGTGATAGGAGTGGATAATGAGTTCAGCATCCATGTATTTGAGGTACCTGTGAAACATCGCACCGGTCTGCTTTCTACTGAATGAGCGCGTGACTTGACATTCATTAATAACAGCGTGCTAACAAAGAACTCCTGTATGTGGGGGAAGTTGTAAATCTTGTCTTCTCGCTGTCTTCACCTATAAATCTCATCAGATGCTCTTTCTAATGTTTGTAGGAGTGGTTTTGGCACATCGTTGTTTTTTTTTTTCATATATTTGTATGTTTAGTATATTTCTCGTAAAGTATTGCTAACTTAATATGCATGCAGAGGCATACCTTCCCATATGCATGGTAGGAAAGGCATTGTAATGCTTCCATACTTTAAAAATTGTGCTTTTATCATTACAGTCTTGAATTATTGTACCATAGCCACACTTTAAAGTGAGTTTATTTATATGAGATGATTAACCTACTTTCTTGGCAAGACTTAAAAAGTGATTGCAGGTGAAAATGAGGTAAAACCTGAAGCCCAAGTACAAGCCTAGGTAAAGAGCCCCAGAGAAAGCCCTAGGTGTCAGCGAGGAGAATGAAAGCCATGATTTTAAAGGGATGAGATACTGAAGGGGTTGGATGGGAACTAGATAGAAACTTTGCCTCCTTTTTACAGTGCTGCCTGGGACTGGTGCCCTTGGGAAATTTTATGGGAGGAGGGATAATAGGTATGGCACTGAATTAAGCAAATGCTTAGCACATAGTAGACTTGACAATTTACCCAGTTCACACCACTCAATTGTGATTTAGTGTTCTATTTAGCCCACAAAATTTGAACTAAAATTAAGGCATTTTATCGTATCCATGGGGGGAAAAAAAAAGCCAGTAATCAGTCATGATGATGATTTTCAGTTTATGGAGTTTTCCCTAGCTTTAGGCTAAGTCACTTATCAGGTAGTAGTGTTTTCAAAATTAAATACTCTACTTCCTTTTGTGGAGTTGGGTTTTTTTTGTTTTTTTTTTTTTTGTTTTTGATATGTTTTAAAATTTTTGCCAAATCAGCATTTATATAGTGAAATCAAACGAGTACTTTCTGAAGCCATTGGAGTACATTTATGAAAAAATCCAATATTTGTAATAGTTTTATAGCATAGGATGATGATGATGCAAAGAAATATTTCTGCCTTCTGTTACTGGCACTATGGTTGGGAGACTCAGAACATACAAAAACAATGTGATAATACAAATTATTATTGGATTAACTGAATAGTGTTGTAAAAACAATGAATTCAGGGGAAAGAAGTTATAGGCTATGGTACCAGAGAAGAAATGGTGGAGGTTGTAGAATTTAATTTGGGTTCCAGTGGCTCAATGGGATTTGAATAGTTGTGCAAGAGCCCTGCAGCAAGGGAGCCATCACGAGAAAAGTGCAGAAACAAATATGGCAGATATTCGGCACAGTGAGAAACTGGCCAGACTGCACCAAAGAGCACAAGCTGGCATGTGGAGAGAGAGAAATGTTTCATTAAAATTTGACCATGTTGTAAGAGGCTTTGTATTACTCAAAAATCCACCAGATCTAAGAGCGTGGATTATTGTCTTCATTTTTAGATTATCTGTAAGTTTAATTTTACTTGTCATTAGGTGATAATTATTAGGTTTTACTTGTCATCATGTGGTAATTACTTAGATTTTTATCTTTTTAGGAACCTCATGATTACCTATAGGAGCAAAGTGATTGTGCTTTTTACATTCAGGGAATCTTTACTTGGGGTCTGTGGATTGGTTTCAGGAAGTCTGGATCTCTCTAAAATTAAGACAGAAGTTTGGATATATCTCTTTTTTGCAGGAAGAACACATTACCTTTATCAGAGGCTTAAAGGATCTGACAATCCAAAAAAGGTTAATAAAACAGCTTTTACTCTCCTGACTTAAAATATTTTTAATCTAATTCCTTTGCATATACATATTTTAATATAGGAAATTAAACAGGGGAATTGAAACTTTGAATATTATTGGACATTTTTCTTTTACTAATTATAGGTTTAATATCAGAGATAGTGGCTATTTTATAAATTTCATGGCTTTCAGTAAAAGAATTACTAAGTTGCTTTTTTAGATATAAGCATATTGTTAAGCATGCTATTTCCAGTAGAACTTACTTCCTGTTTTGGGGGAAAAAAATATATATATCTCCTTTCTATAGAATGTAAAACATTTTAAATAAATATCCATTTTAATCCTGAGATATGACTCACCTGGATCCTAGCTAAACTTATATACAACAGTTTAAAGCAGGAATCAACCAATTAGAGCGAATGGGCCAGATCAAGTCTTCAGCCTATTTTTATATGGCCCACAAGCTAAGAACTGTTTTTGTATTTTAAAATCACTTCAAAAAAAAGGATTGTAAGTGATTACAATTGTTAAAAAGAAGATGAGGAATACTGAACAGAGACGTGTGTAGCCCTCAAACCTAAAATATTTACTATTTGGCCTTTGGCTTTCTTGCCAACGCTTGGTTTAAAAGTAGTTCAGTTTTTAAGCTCTTCCAAATACATATGTTATGCTACAAGGGGATACATTTTTGGAGTTGGGCATATATTTGTATAATTCTAGCAGTCTTCATTAGGTAAAATAATCCATTTATTTTTCTTAACAGGGTATTTAACTAGTAGTTCAGCTTTATAAATTCTTCAGTGAAAGCATATAAAAAAATGTGGACTTAATGATCCATTTCAGAGAACTATGTGAATGTAAAAGTAGATTTTGTTCCTCACAAATACATAGTGCAGCAACTCCAATACAGATCAATTGATAAATACTAAAATATGATATTCAACTTAACATAAAAATACCTAAAGCATGTATATTGTATAAAGGCAAAAGAAGATATACATTTAACTCATAAAGTGTTGGACAGGGCAGTTACTACAAAGTATATTATTCATTGATTTATTCAACATTTATACTTATATCTGGAACTGTTAGATATATTTTTTTTACTTTTTAATTATTAATGTATGGGATACTGTGATTCTAGCTTTTAGATAAATATTGAAAAATTCTTATTAATGGGAAATAATTATGTATCATAACTAAGTCTCAAACAGTTAGGGCAAGTCTAACTTCCCTCTCCTGCATTATTATTTTTCCTTCACTACCAGATCTTTTTCATCAACATACAAGTAATACTAGATTTTTTCATCCCATCTTATAAAAACTTCTTATTTCCACTTCTCCCTCTGTTGCTTTCCTATATCTTTCTGTTTGTAGCTCATTTCTTTGAAAGAGTTGTCTGTACTCTGAATTTATTTTCCGTAACCCCTGCCATGGCATCAGAATTGCCCTTGTTTCCGACCCCTATGCTGCTCACTTCTCTGTCCTCATCTTACTTGACCTACCTGGCAGCAGCACTGAACATACTCCTTGTTTGGCTTGCAGCTACTCCACTCTCCTTATTTCTCCTCCTACTTCTCTGGTTGCTACTTTCAACCTCTTGCTGATTCCTTCTTACTTTCCAACCTCTAAACTGGTAGTGCTCCAACATTTGAAATTTGGACCTCTTTTCCCCCCACATTTACTTCCTTGATGACCTCATCTAGTACCATGGCTTTAGATGACCATTCATTTGTTGACAAAGATAAGTCATTTAGTGTTCTCAAAATGTAACGTGGTAAATTGAATTCCTTATCTCCCCTGCTCTCACCAAAACTTCCTCCCAAGTTTTCCCCATCTCAATGAATAATAGCTGCATTCTTTTGATCAATCTTAGTGTCATCCTTGATTCCTAGCTTTTTTTTACCCCATATCTAATAATTCCCCATATTTCTGTCATCATATTCTCTTGTCTGTACCCTTCATATATACTCAAAATTCAGAACCGATCACCATTTCCACTGCTGTATCTATGATCCAAGTCATCTTCACATCTGCCCTTGATTTATTTCAATCAATTCTTAATACAGCAATAATTATATTAAAATATAAGTCATGTTATATCACTCCTTGATGAAAAACCATATTTTCATCTCTATGAAAATAAAAGCCAGAGACCAAGAAATGGCCTACCAAGCTCTAGCTCTTGGGCCCCTTTTACTCCCAGACATCAACTACTTTTCTTCCCCTACTCACTCTGCTCTTCTCTCCCCACCTCACTCTGCTCTAGTTAGACTGACCTCTTTGCTGTTCTTGGAATGCATCAGGCAAGTTCTTGCTTTGGAAGATTTGCACTGGCTATTCTCTGCCTCTAATGCTTTTCCCTATTTTCTGTATAGCTCATTTCCACCTCAATTTGGGATTTTTCTTCAAGTCAATTGACTTTCCTTAGACACTCAATCTAAAAGTGCGAAATTCCCCCACTCCACCCTAATTCTCCTTCCCCCTTTATGTTTCTTTCCTTGTAAGTCTTTTTGCCATCTTCCATCCCATATTTTACTTACTTTTCCTGTTCATTTTCTTCCACCTTCCACTAGAATAAAAAGGCAAGGTTTTTGTTCACTTTGTTTACTGCTCTATCCTCAGCATATAGATGTATGGCGCCTGGCTCATGTATTTCACTGTTAATATTTGTTGAATGAATGAGTGAATGAATGTGGTTGAAAATAGTCAACACAAAAAAATTTAAAATAATTCAGGGATTTGGAGAGTCTCTGGATCATTTAATAAGTGCTCAAACATTACAGTAGACAGCATGAATGGAACTAAGGTATTAGAAATATGAATGTTTATACTGATATTATAACATATAGAACTTGCTTCTTTGAACAAAGCCTTGGTTTTGACCATTTACCCATTTACCTATCCAGTTTTGTTTTGTTTTGTTTTGTTTGGGTGGGGGAGGGAGGGAAGGAGCGCATGCGCCAGGGGTGGGAGTGGCGGTGGGGGGTCAGTGGAAGAGGGAAAGAGAGAATATTAAGTAAGCTCCACGCCCAACACAGAGCCTGACACAGAGCTCGGTCTCTCGACTGAGATAATGACCTGAGGTGAAATCGAGAGTCAAATACTTAACCAACTGAGCCATCTGGGTGCCCCTTACTTATCCAATTTTATAAGTATAGAATGCTGAAAAAATAAGTGCTATTTGAAATTAAATATGACACCTTAAGTATGCTATAATATGAGTATTTATAAAAGGAAGTTTTTGTCAGGTTTTCAGGGTGGCTCAGATGGTTAAGCATCTGCATTCAGCTCAGGTTGTGATCCCCGACCCCTGGGATTGAGCCCCTCATTGGGTTCCCAGCTCAGTGGAGAGTCTGCTTCTCTCTTTGCCTCTCACCACTGCTTGTTCTCACTCTCTCAGTCTCTCGCTTTCCCAAATGAATAAATAAAATCTTTTATTTTTTTTTAATCTTTTTGTCATTAAAAGTATTGGTCACTTAGTGCAAGGTGAGAGGGTTTTTTTTAAGCTTTTAAAACTTTTATTTTGAAGTAATTTAGATTTATAGAAGAGTTGCAAAAATAGTACAAAGACTATACTCTTCAGGACCCTTGTTTTATGTTTTATAAGTTTGCAAGCTTCGAAAAGCATAAGATGAATACTAATTCATACTGCCAATGTAGCTTTTGTTAAGGTTACTGCTTTTTTAAAAAAAATATTTTATTTATTTATTTGACAGACAGAGATCACAAGCAGGCAGAGAGGCAGGCAGAGAGAGAGGAGGAAGCAGGCTCCCTGCCGAGCAGAGAGCCTGATGTGGGGCTCGATCCCAGGACCCTGAGATCATGACCTGAGCTGAAGGCAGAGGCTTTTACCCACTGAGCCACCCAGGTGCCCCAAGGTTACTGCTTTTTAAAATAATTTTTTTGAAGTAACTGTTAAAAAGTACCAAATAGCTACTGTTCTCAAATTTCCATATTTTCTGTCATGACTACATGCATAACTATTTTAAATAATTGTAGTCATATATGTATTTGATTTTGATTCTAAATTATAACATCCATTTTCCATGTTTTATTGTAGTCTCCATTTTTAGCTTTTTGAACAACTGATAATAGATCATATTGTGGATGTTCATTATTAATAAACTGTTATCCTTTTGGAGGTTGTCATCCAGCATGGTGGCAGTAAGAATGGAAAAGAAAGTATGAACATGAGTGGTAAGATTTGTTTCCCAATAAATGTAGGATAAAGAGGATGTAAAAATAAATATTTCTCTAGTATTGCTCTTAAGTATCCTGAGTAGCTAAATAATAATAATCCTAAGAAAAAGAGTGGAAGATCAGAAAGAATTCTGTGAGTGGAAAGAGAGGGTATTCTTGAAATGACGTGCTTAGTACTGTACTCAGTGTCAGGAAAGTCTGATTAATCACCTGGGACCCTAGGTGGCCATTTACTTCTCAAGCTTTCAGTTTTGTCATCTGCAAAATAAGTATTGGGCTACTAGATGATTGCTGAAGTCTCTTCCAACTTTTGGACAATTGCTGTGTCTTCTGTTTTATTTGAACTTCATTTTTGTTCTCACTATTTTCTAGTGACCTTTCACGAAAGCTTTGGTTTATAATGAAAAGAGCATGAAATACTCAATCCTGAGTCTATTGGAGATTAAACTTCCCTTAATACTGAAACACTTGACTTGACACAGGAAGTACATAACTGCTGTTTCACTTATCTTTCTCAGCCAGAAGCAACTTCTCATAGATCAAAATTTAGAACAAGAAATATTGGATTAAGGCCAGACTCAGAAAAAGCACTATGGAATTTTCTTTAATACATTCTTGGGGGTTCTTATTGTTATTAGCTATCAGAAATCCCGGTAAATTATTCAGAAAAAAAGTAATGCAATCAAATATAATATCACATAAGTATATGTATAAAATAAGTATTGTAAGTGTAATCTAGGGGAAGCAATATCCCATAGTGGAAAGATTAGACTTTGGAATTAGGTTGGGTTCAATTATCAGTTAGCTGTGTCACCTTAGACAAATTGCAATGAAGAGCTTAATTTTGGAGGATGATTTAGTTTCTTTCCATGTAAAATTGAAATAGTAGCACTGAGTTTGCAGAATTGTCATAAGGATTAGGGAGAATATTTATGAAGTACTAAGTATAAAGCTGATATTCAGTGAATAGTAACCCTTACCAATTACCAGTTATGTGTATTTACTTAACACTTTTTCAAAACTTTACCTATATGAAACACTTATTCTATACTTCTATCCTGTAATTAGGATCATATGTGTTGTGTGTTGGGGGGAGATAGACCTTGGGATTTCTAAAATTCAACTTATTAACAGTTTTAATGATTTGTCAGAACTAAAGAATTATTTTAAAATTCTCACTCTGCAGCTTCAGCATATTCAAGTCTCAGATGGAATAAAGTTTCTATTTAAAGAAATGTTTGTTTCCTTATAAATGCTCATCTTGTACTGCTCTTATAAGAGCTCTTGTTAGATTGAGACCATAATTCAATAGAATCACTGGAAGTACACTTTTAGGGGGTTGGGTCATATAATGCAGAATGTTTTGTGATAGGAATCAGGAGGGCTAATTTTCTTTTCCTTAAAGATTATTGGTTATAATTTATAATGTTATACAAAGTATGACCATACTATATACAAATTTATTATTTCTAATGCCAGAGCCAAAGAATTGACCCAGGAACTTAACTGGAGGAAGGATCTTATGGTTCTCTGTGGCCTCTTTCAGGAACTTTATTTGTTTGGGAATCTAAAGAAAGTAGTTGTGTTTCACTGACTTGATAGTATAATTTTTAAAGTAAGCCCAGAAAATTAATTATTCAAATATATGTAGAAAAAGAAAGAGTAGTAAGTGAGGGAACAAGGTTCATATAGACCAATCATGAGCTTCAAAACTAAGAAAGGATAGATGAAAATGACTTTATGGTTTGTCAAGAAAGATTTTAGTCAGGTATGCAAAACAGGATAAGGTGAAAAATCAGAAAGAAATTTTTAAATATCCCTAATACTTGGAATATATATTTTATGACAGGAGAAGGAAGATTATTTACCTTCAAGAGAAAAGACATGTTGAATTCTGAAGAAGCATGGACATGCAGATATTATTAATGCTAAGTCATATGCTATCAGAAGACCTAGTTTATGCTGGAAGTGATGAAACGTCACAAGTTAGCTATGTTTTCAGACCAGTTGTCCTTAAGGAACAGGCATATGTTTTCTTTCTTTTATGTTGTATTCTTCTTATATTGTGTATTGTACCTGTCGTGAGTTCAGTAGGTGTTGTGCACTTAAGATTTCTCAATTCCTCAACTATAATAAATAGTTATAAATAAAACTATAATAATAGTTTCTCAACTATTATATAGTTGCTACTTATAGCATTTTTGTGGTTCTTTTTAACCTGTTGTTGACCAAAAAATTACATTCAATCATAATTTCTCATATGGTTTTTTATATTATTGCTAGAAAGAGTAGATTTAATATATTTGTAAATTTCTATGTTTCTTCTAAGCTGCCCTTAAACTATACATTTGGTCTAGGGATACTTTATAAATAAAAAATACATGAAATTTGGATCATTTAATTTCAAATATCTTATGATACATTTTGAAGACATATTAAGCCACTGGTTCTTAAACTTTAGCTGCATTAGAATCACCTGGAGAACTTGTTTAAATAAAGATTGATGGGTTCCCCCCATTATTTCTGATTTAGTAGGTCTGGGAACGGACCCCAGAATTTCCAAGAAGTTTCTAACAAGACCCCAGATGGAGCTGATGCTATTGTTCTAGGGACCATAATTTGAAAACCGCTACATTTAATAAATGGGTAACTTTACTTGACCCCTCCTCTAACCAATTAAAAATTAGTATTGTTGAATTACATGCATTTAAGCTAGTTTTGTGACTCTTTTTTTTTTAATTTTATTTATTTGACAGACAGAGATCACAAGTAGGCAAAGAGGCAGGCAGAGAGAGAGGAAGGGAAGCAGGTTCCCTGCTAAGCAGAGAGCCCGATGCGGGGGGCTCGATCCCAGGACCCTGAGATCATGACCTGAGCTGCAGGGAGAGGCTTTAACCCACTGAGCCACCCAGGTGCCCCGTGTGACTCTTTTTTTTACCAGTTTAAGCATAGAGGCAAAAAATGACCTTGTTCCTGGTAGTTAGTAACTAACTGCTTAGTTGGTTTAACTAACTTAGCAGGTAGGTAAATTAACGGCTAGTTAAACACAGAAATCACTCCTTTGTGAGAAGGATTTGTGAGAAGAATTATTTGTGTAAAATTTTGGTGACTTTCCTTCCATTTCTTACATTTAAAGATAGCATTATTTCTGAAAAAGTTCTTAAAAAATAAGTCTTCATACTAGTAATCTACTAACTAGAGCTGACAAAATAATAGAAACAACGTCTTAGAGAATCTTGTTTACACTACTTCCTTTACAAGATAGTTGATATTGCAGTTATTAAAGATGGCTTGTTAGTATATTAATTACATTTTATATCTATCTTTGCTTTTACAAAACTTATCTACATATTTCAAAAAAGTATTTTAAAACTATGTACTTCTTAATATCTTTTATGCTTTTGCTTTAAATGAAAACATGATGCTAATATGGTAAAACTGTCATGTTTTTGCAGAAACCCTATTTTATTTTCTGAAATAATAAAAGCAGTTTTTAAAATAGGTAGAGAAAATATGAAAGGCACATTGCTGCTGAAAATTCACATAGTTTTTAAAGGGAAAACTATTAAGTGTTGACTAAGAACAGACTGGCCTATATTTATTAAATTTCTTCTTAAGTTATGAATGATTCACTATATTATCCTTCTGGACATTTAAATCACATTCTGTTTAAGATCAGGAACAGTGTGTTTGAAATACATTTTATGATTGCAATTATATTTAAAGAGTGTATCTTAATAAAATCAGTCATTGCTTTTCTGCTCATTACCCTTCCTTTTCTATAACCTTTTAATTTTTTACTCTTAAAGTGTCATTATACTGATTCTTTTTCTTGCTTTAGAAATGTAAATGATTATTTATTTGTTAACAATAAATCCAAGCTTCTTCTTACCTGCTTTTATACATTAATTACTTACCTATATACAGCATTTACCTATGTAAGCAAGTATTAACCTACTAAAAAAGTTGCCAACTTTGTAGCCTTAAAGTCATTTTTTAAAATCTTGTTACCTGATGATACTCAAGTTAATAGCAAAATGTAACCTCCTACTTGAGAGAATTTGTTTTTACCTTTGAAGGAAAAAAACCATATTTGGTCATATTTTAAGTATACTTTCTGCTCACTTTCATATTATGTAGTTTGTATTTTGTGTTTGTATAGTTTTCTAGCAAGTTTATCTTTTTGTGGATTTATTATATACTATTCTTAACCTGTAAGGACTGGGTTACAATTAATATATCTCAAAGACCATTGAGACATGATATGTTAAACTGAGGACCTTGCCTTTCATCATGTTCAGCCTGAGTCTCTCCTTTTATCACTCAGTCTGAAGAATCTGAAGATAGTGGTGGTATCAGAGAGTGAATGAGATCTCTTGTCAATTAGCCATGTGGTAGCTAAGAGGTGAAGGCAAATGTGGCTAACTTTAGAGGAAATAAGTTTTCCACTGGGTGAGGGGGTGGAACAAAGGCCACATAGGAAGAAGAATACAGACAGCTTTGTGGGCATGTGATTTGGGTAGTCATACAGGGCTCAGCAGCATGTGGTAGAATGCTCTCCTGGTACCATCTTTAAATTTTTAATAATTCGCAAACAGGGGTCCTCCTTATATTTTCATTTCTCACAAGATTTCCCAAATGGTGTAGCTAATTGTGCAAAGAAAAAGAGATTTCTTGTCTCATTGGTTCTTCCTTCCTTTTCCTAGCCAGAATGGGAATGATTTTTAAGATTATGGACATTGGGGAGGGTATGTGCTTGGGTGAGTGCTGTGAAGTGGGTAAACCTGGTGATTCACAGACCTGTACCCCTGGGGATAAAAATATATGTTTATAAAAAATAAAAAATTAATAAAAAAAAAAAAGTATGACTTACAGGGGCGCCTGGGTGGCTCAGTGGGTTAAAGCCTCTGCCTTCAGCTCAGGTCATGGTCCCAGCATCCTGGGATCAAGCCCCGCATCGGGATCTCTGCTCTGCGGAGAGCATGCTTCCTCCTCTCTCTGCCTGCCTCCTTGCCTGCTTGTGACCTCTCTCTCTGTGTCAAATAAATAAAATCTTAAAAAATCTTAAAAAAAAAAGTATGACTTACAGATAATGAAATGTGGAAAATTAGCCTAATTTGAAAGTGATTATGTATGTACTCAGATCTGTATTTTATTCACTTACCAAAGAATTGGGTAAGGAGAAGTAGGAGCTTATTAAATTTTTTAATAAAAATATCAAATGTGATAAACTTCTAATAGAGACTTTACTAAGTAAATATATAGTATGTACAGCTCGAGAAGTAAGAATAATTGAAACTACAAAATTTTATTTCTGATTTAATCTACTATATGTTCATTCACTCCACAGTAGTGTTTTCTTCTGCCACAGAGCCTGAGGCTTTATATTCAGTACAGTCCTTTATTACTTGGTAATTATTTCCCCCTAATATTATTATAGCTAGCATGGTAGTTTTTTCTTGCCTTTACAGTGCTTGTAAACTTTATTTTCAAAAGATTTTAGAAACTAAAATTTAGAAATTCAAAAATCCCAAACAGTGTTTAGGGAATTTTTTAAGGAGTCCTGTCTTGTTTGTTACTTTTATTTGATAGTTACATAGTACTTATCTATTGTTGACATCACACCAAGACTTTTTCCGGATCTCATTCTTGCTTCAGCCTGTTAATTTCATTTACTGCATAACAAAGCTAAAATGTAAAACCATACTTTTTTACATTCTTTCATGAGAGAGTTCTTTTATTCTAATAACATATGAAATAATGGGTGGAGTAGGGGATTGCATGAGTTCATAAGGATCTTTGTAAGTAAGCCAGTATAAGATTTTCTGCTATATACAATTGTACTTTACAGGTCTCAGCCAAAATTCGTTATATTGAAACCACATGGTATAGAAGGAGACTTTATCTTTCAGGAGCAAAATTGTGAGAAAGATAGGACTGTGGAGAAATAACTAACAACACTATTTGTTTCTCTGCTATATGTGCTCACTTTTATAAAGCATCTAACAATATAATAGAGAACTAATTTTTGAAACTAGAGAGGGGAATATCAACATTTTCATTATGAGATGACTCCTTGGGGAATTTCTGTTTTGAAATTAATAAAATGTTTTTCTCACATAATTTTAAGGACTCCTTGGCTTGATTTGAGTTCTCCTTGGCTTCAGTCCAAAATATTTTAACTGCCTTGGCTTCTTAAGTGTTCCAAAAAAGCTCTCATGAAGCATCAGGCTGAAGATTTAAACAGGAGTACTGTCAGTCTAGTAAGGGTGTTCAAACTCTTTTACATCCTGGAAGTATGTCTAAAGGGGAGAGCCCCAAAGCCTGAAATTTACCCTGCAGTTTCCCCAGTTGTAGGAGCACATTTTTAAAGAGTAATCTAGTTAATAATTTTAATAGCCATAGATTCTTGAGTGATTTTATTTTACCTTTTCTTATCCAGAATTATACAATTACATAGAAAATAAACTACATAGAAACATTAGTTCTGCATCTAGTTTAGCATGACATTCTGTAATTTAGTAACTATAAAAATGAAGTCAAATATAATGTCCATTCATCAGAAGCCTAAAACTTAAGCATTGTCAACACAGCCCTTTAGCAGTATGTAAGCAACTGAACAAATAGCATAAGTCAGAGAATATATTGATAAATTGGTGAGTGCATTTTGGGCTTCACAGATAATAAACCCTTCTTTCTGTTGGAATAGTCTAGCAAAAACTGCATCTTTTTCTTTAGCCTAAAAAGCTTTACAGAGAAGGTATAATTTTATGTGGATGATGAGAGAAATTGCTTTTGACAAGCTGCAGTTTAAAAAACAAGTGAATGTGTGATTTCAGGTACAGAGGTAGGAAAGCATCAGCTTCAAGAATCAGTGGCCATAATAGACTTGTGGTGGTGTAGAACTGGAAAGCAAAACCTACTGGACAAAAGGACTGAACATATTTGTCAAAAAAGAAGAAAGGGACAAAGAAATACAAGAGATGAGTAAAAGCTGATGCAGAGTGAAGCTGATGTGCCCAGTTGTTCACTAATAGGCATTTCAGTGGTTTTCTTTTTCCCCAGAATAAAAAAGTTTGAAAGAGACTAAATATTTACAGTTTGATTTTATAGCGTGAACATTTTTATAATTTTATGACAATTAAAATAAGCTTGATGTTCATAAACATAAAAAGATAAAATGTCTTGGTCTCTGTGTCAGCATGTGCCTCCAGCTTCCCAGAAAAACGCTCTTTTGGTTGTCTGCTATTGCATGGAAGTGCTTCCATTGCCACAGTCTCCTTACCCTCCCCACCCTCCACCCCCATCCCCCAACCCCCCACCCCAAGCCGGCTCCTGGCCCAGACCTGCCCCCACTTTCTTTCCCTCTTAATAGCATTTCTAAGGAGTAACAAAGTCCTATTTTCTCTCCTTCCTCTACTTTTTTTTATCCTAAATATAATTTTTGTAAATCGAGTAATCTCTCTGTAGCTTGGTTTTCTGAAATGTAACATGGGGCTAATAAAATTTTATTTCCACTTTCAGAATTAAATGAGTTAATGTTTGAAAGCACCCAACATAGTACCTGGCACATAACAGTTGTCCGTTAGTTCAACAAAAGTTATTTGTTTTTCTTCTCTTCTCAAATGGTAATAATAGCTCTACTGGAAAAATAATACAGTAATTTAGGGAAAGATTTTAAATGAACCATGATGTTTGCTAAAATTTTGGTTTGTATGTGTACAGTGGATTATGTATACATTTGTTCTCACTAGATAGGTTATTGAATATTTTTACTTTAATTTTCTTTTTTTAAGATTTTATTTATTTATTTAACAAGCAGAGATCACAAGTAGGCAGAGAGGCAGGTGGAGAGAGTAGGAGGGAAGCAGGCTCCCTGCCGAGCAGAGAGCCCCATGCGGGACTCGATCCCAGGACTCTGGGATCATGACCTGAGCCGAAGGCAGAGGCTTAACCTACTGAGTCACCCAGGCACCCCTAGTTTTTTGTTTGTTTGTTTGTTTTAAAGATTATTTATTTGGGAGAAAGAGAATGAGAGAGATCATAGTGGGGGGGGGGGTAGAGGGAGAAGACGACTTCCTGCTGAGCAGGAAGCCCAATAGGGAACTCAGTCCTGGGACTCCAGGATTGTAACCTGAGACAAGGCAGTCATTTAGCCAACTGATCCACCCAGGCACCCAGTTTTGTTGTTTTAAAGGGTTAATTGGGACATAGCAGAATGTAGGATCATCTTGTAAACAACCCATAAAATCGTAATTATTTTAAATTAAGTAGACTGTGGATTCTGAGAAACAAACTGAGGGTCATGGAGGGGAGGGAGGTGGCGAGATGGGTGAGCCTGATGGTGAGTATTAAGGAGGGCAGGGATTGCAGGAAGCACTGGGTGTGGTGCATAAACAATGAATCTTGGAACATGAAAAAAATAAAATTAAGATGTTAATAAATAAATAAATAAATAAATAAATAAATAAAATATCTGATTTCCTAAAAATAAATAAAGAAAAGAAGTTTGAAAATTAGTAAGAAGGCTCGTTACATGAGACACATTTTGAAAATTAGTAAGGGGGTTGTTAGACACATTATTTTCAGTTTAGTTATGAAATTATTTGCTTCTCAAACTAAGGCTACCTCTATAATTCCATCTCTCTACCAATGACTGTGTGATTTTAGAAGTTGTGATTTAATTTTTTTCACATTTGTACCTGTAATGACTCATTTTATATTATCTAATGATGATATCCCTGACATGTACAGCATTGTATTGGACACTTTATAAAATTTATATGAAACCTTTTATGTGTCAAAAGTATCTCCTTTTCTGCCTTTAAAGATCTCTTAGTAAAGTAAAATTGAGTCCTCATTTATTATAAATAGCAGCATTGTCAATTAAACCTTTAGATATATTAAATAAGGAACACCCCTCAAAGAATGATAAAAGCATTGTTCATACATTATAATGCACTGATGAAAGATTGAAACTGAAATTTAACATGAGCAGATCAGCTTTATTCAAACAAGATTATTGAGAAGCAGGAATCATAGGTTTCATCTAAGCCAAGTTTTATCAGTTATACTTTGTTTCTCACTCAGGATCATTTTTGTTATCCCCTTAATCCAGCTCCTTATCCTTACTTTACAAAGATTTTTGACCTGGTACACATTGCTGTTGGTGAAATACAATGTCCTAAAGTCTGTCCTTGCAATACAAAGTTTATGTTTCTGAAATAATTAGCTGTTCAAAAGGGAGAACAAGATTTCTGTGAAAAGGTAGAACAGTCCTAAAAAATAGATTTATTTTTACTTTGTTCATTTAATTCTGGAAACTTCAATGTCAAAAAATTCTTAACCATTGGTGTAACACATGTGTATAAGCCAAATTACATTTCTGAGAAGTAATGTTAGGAACATTTCACCCATATATGTTGTATAAATTAAGTGTACCTTAATAATTCTGACTGCTGCTGCTGCTGCCACTGCTAGTGCTGGTATGACTCTACTACTGCTAGTATAGAAGAAGGTCTCTCGGGCAGTGACTATGGGTGGTCGGTTCACATCTCTTTTAAAGTCTTTTTATGTATCCTTAATTTTTAAATTTTTAATTAAATATTTTATTGAGCTTGTTTATACCAAGCTCTATTAATAGAGCCATTTATAATTTACTCTCAACAATTTGACATACTTTGATGATTCTGTAAATACCGTTCGAGTAATTCTGAGTTTGGAAAAGTGAAAAATACGTGTGAATGTAAAACCTGTATTTGGGATATTTTTTGCCTTTTTTGCATTCTACAGGATAATTTAGAAACACTAAAATGATTGGTTATTTTGTTTTGAAACCCTTTATAAAATCATTTTAGTAATAAATGTTAATTTCTCTTCCACTGTGAGCAATAACAAGAAAGTTATTCAGAATTACTTGGTGATTTAACATACCCAAGTTTGACACTCAAAAATTTGAGAGGGCTTCAGAACATGAGATAGTGAATTGTTTTTTCTTGTTTATTTTTTTAATTTATTTTCAGCTTAAACAGCATTCATTATTTTTGCACCACACCCAGTGCTCCACGCAATCCATGCCCTTAAAAGAGAATATTTTTTTAAAATTAAATTTATTTTCAGCATAACAGTATTCATTATTTTTCACCACACCCGGTGCTCCATGCAATCCATGCCCTCTATAATACCCACCACCTGGTACACTAACCTCCCACCCCTCCGCCACTTCAACCCCCTCAGATTGTTTTTCAGAGTCCATAGTCTGAGAGATGAGATGGTTCACCTCCCCTTCCAATTTCCCCCAACTCCCTTCTCCTCTATAACTCCCCATGTTCTCCATGCTATTTGTTATGCTCCACAAATAAGTGAAACCATATGATAATTGACTCTCTCTGCTTGACTTATTTCACTCAGCATAATCTCTTCGAGTCCTGTCCATGTTGCTACAAAAGTTGGGTATTCATCCTTTCTGATGGAGGCATAATACTCCATAGTGTATATGGACCACATTTTCCTTATCCATTCGTCCGTTGAAGGGCATCTTGGTTCTTTCCATAGTTTGGCGACCGTGGCCATTGCTGCTATAAACATTGGGGTACAGATGGCCCTTCTTTTCACAACATCTGTATCTTTGAGGTAAATACCCAGGAGTGCAATTGCAGGGTCATGGGGAAGTTCTATTTTTAATTTCTTGAGGAATCTCCACACTGCTCTCCAAAGAGGCTGCACCAACTTGCATTCCCACCAACAGTGGAGGAGGGTTCCCCTTTCTCCACATCCCCTCCAACACATGTTGTTTCCTGTCTTGCTAATTTTGGACATTCTAACTGGTGTAAGGTGATATCTCAATGTGGTTTTAATTTGAATCTCCCTGATGGCTGGTGATGATGAACATTTTTTCATGTGTCTGATAGCCATTTGTATGTCTTCATTGGAGAAGTCTCTGTTCGTATCTTCTGCCCATTTTTTGATATGATTGCCTGTTTTGTGTGTGTTGAGTTTGAAGAGTTCATTATAGATCATGATTCTTTATATGGAAAACCCAAAAGATTCCACCCCCAAACTACTAGAATTCATACAGCAATTCAGCAACGTGGCAGGATACAAAGTCAATGTGCAGAAATCAGCGGCTTTCTTATACTAACAAAGAAAATACAGAAAGGGAAATTAGAGAATCGATTCCATTTACTATAGCACCAAGAACCATAAGATACCTGGGAATAAACCTTACCAAAGAGGTAAAGGATCTGTACTTGAGGAACTACAGAACACTCATGAAAGAAATTGAAGAAGACACAAAAAGATGGAAGACCATTCCATGCTCTTGGATCAGAAGAATAAACGTTAAAATGTCTATACTGCCTAGAGCAATCTATACTTTTAATGCCATTCCGATCAAAATTCCACCAGTATCTTCAAAGAGCTGGAGTAAATAATCCGGAAATTTATATGGAATCAGAAGAGACCCTGAATCACTAAGGAAGTGTTGAAAAACAACAATAAAACTGGGGGCATCACGTTACCTGATTTCAAGCTTTATTACAAAGCTGTGGTCACCAAGACAGCATGGTACTGGCATAAAAACAGACTCATAGACCAGTGGAACAGAGTAGAGAGCCCAGATATGGACCCTCAACTCTATGCTTAATTAATCTTCAACAAAACAGGAAAAAATATACAGTGGAAAAAAAGACAGTCTCTTCAATAAATGGTGCTGGGAAAACTGGGCAGCTATATGTAGAAGAATGAAACTCGACCATTCTCTTACACCGTACACAAAGATAAACTCAAAATGGATAAAAGACCTCAATGTGAGACAGGAATCCATCAGAATCATAGAGGAGAACATAGGCAGTAATCTCTTTGATATCAGCCACAGCAACTTCTTTCAAGATATGTCTCCAAAGGCAAAGGAAACAAAAGTGAAAATAAACTTTGGGGACTTCATCAAAATCAAAAGCTTCTGCAGAGCAAAGGA